>NC_091586.1:18317380-18329880 GCF_042767895.1 Penaeus vannamei
TCCTTTCTCCTTCTTCTTCCTCTTCTTTCTTCTTATTATTCCTCATCTCATTCTTTCTCTTCCTCTCTCGTCCGAATATTCGCACCGTTATCTTATTTTCATTTATTTTCATCTTCGTGTTGCTAGCTTTAAAGGGACAGATAAAGGTAGGAGGAGGAAGTGGATAAATCTCGGAGAAATAAAAAGAGAATGGGGAATAGCAAGCACAGCGATAAAGGTGTGATAAGGAGAAACGAGGACAATAAACAGGAAGAAATGGCATAATGAAAGGGAAGCGATGATGATGCCAATAAAGTTCGCGAAGTGTCTCTCTCTCTCCTCTTTCGTTGTTTCCCCCGCGTCATTTCTCTTCGCTTTAATGTGTCTCTTTTTCTAAGTCATTCTATGTATCGCATTTTCGCCATTTTCTTTTCCTTTCTTCCCTTTTCTCTCTCTCTTTCCTTCTCTTGTTCTTTCTTTCCCTCTCTCTCTCACCTTCTCTTTTTCTTTTTTCCCTCTCTCGTTCTCTCTTTCTGTCTCTCTTTCTTTCTCTCTTTTTCTCTTTCTTTCTTACTCTCTTTCTTTCTTTCTCTCTTTCTCTCTCTTCTCTCTCTCTCTCTCTCTCTCTCTCTCTCTCTCTCTCTCTCTCTCTCTCTCTTCTCTCTCTTTCTCTTTCTCTTTCTCTCTCTCTCTCTCTCTCTCTCTCTCTCTCTCTCTCTCTCTCTCTCTCTCTCTCTCTCTCTCTCTCTCTCTCTCTCTCTCTCTCTCTCTATTTTAGTCCTCCTCCACTTATCGTCTCTTCCTCGCCCACCCTTTCCCCTCACTTCTTTTCCAACCACCCGTCACCCCTCCCCCTTCCCCCTTCAACCTTTTCCCCTTTTCAACCGTCCCCCACCTCCCTCCTTCAACCCTCTCCCCCACCTCTCCACCTCCCCCTTTCAACTTCCCCCTCTTTCAACCCTCTCCCCCAACCTCCCGCCTTTAACCCCCCCTTAAACTTTCTCCACCTGTCAGTACTCCCCTCCCCTTTCAACTCCCGCCCCCTCCCTCTTTCAACCCTTCCCTCTCTTCCCCGACCTCCCGCCTTTAAACCCCCTCCCCCACCTCACCCCTTCAACCCCCCTCTTTCAACCCTTCCCCCACCTCCCCACCTTTCAACTTTCCCCACCTGTCAATCCTCCCCTCCCCTCTTTCAACCCATCCCCCTCCCCGCCCCCTTTCAACTCCCCCTCTTTCAACCCTTCCCCCTCTTCCCCCACCTCCCCCCTTTAAACCCCCTCCTCCCCCCACCTCCCCACCTCCCCACCTTTCAACTTTCCCCACCTGTCACTCCTTCCTCGCCCTTTAACTCCCCCCTCTTTCAACCCTTCCCCTCTTCCCCCACCTCCCGCCTTTAAACCCCCCCCCCCCCCTTCAACCCCAAGACCTGCCGGAAGCCCAGGAATATGAAGTCGATATCTCGAGTTATTTGTTACGCATGGCGACGCTCCCTTGTCTCTCGGCGGCGCTCGGATGCTAATCATTCACAAGTCGCCAGCTCCTGAAATAGAGGCGGAGGAGGAGGAGGAGGAGGAGAAGGAGGAGGAGGAGGAGGAGGAGGAGGAGGAGGAGGAGGAGGAGGAGGAGGAGGAGGAGGAGGAGGAGGAGGAGGAGGAGGAGAAGGAGGAGGAAAAGGAGGAGAACGAGGAGGAGAGGGAGAAGGAGGAGGAGAGGGAGAAGGAGAGGGAGAAGGAGGGAGGAGGAGGAGGAGAGGGAGGAGGAGAGGGAGGAGGAGAGGGAGAAGGAGAGGGAGGAGGAGAGGGAGAAGGAGAGGGAGAGGGAGGGGAGGGGGAGAAGGAGGAGAGAGAGGGGAAGGGAGGGGAGGAGGGGGAGAGGGAAAGGGAGGGGGAAAGGGAGAGGGAAAGGGAGAAGGAAAGGGAGAAGGAGAGGGAGGGGGAGAGGGAGGAGGAGGGGTGAAAGAGGGGAAGGAGAATGGAGGGGGTAAGGGAGATGTGGAAGGAGAGAGAGTTGAAGGAGGAAAGGGGATGAGAGAGCGGGAGAGGAGAGGGGAGTGAGGATGGGGAGGAAGTGGGGTGAAGAAAGAAAGGGGATGAGAGAGAGAGAGAGTGAGAAGAGAGGAGAAGGAGGAGAGAGAGGGGAATGAGGATGGGGCGGGAAGACGGGGGATAAAAATCGGAATGAGAGAGAAGTAAAGAAAAGAGAGAAAGAAATAAAGATGACAAAGGAAAGGAAAAGGAAAAAGAAAAGAGAGAAATAAATAAAAGTGAGAAAGGAAGGGAGAGAGAAAAAAGAGAGAAAGAGAGAGAGAAAGAGGTAGTAGAAGCGGAAGAGAAAAAGACAGAGATGGGAAACTGAAAGGCAGACAAAGCATATAGGAGACAGAGAGAATGAAAGAATAATAGATAACAAGGAAAGAATCAGGAAGTAAACATTAAAGAGAAAAAGATAACGATATTAAAACGGGCAAACAGAATTCTTAAAGAGAGAAAGGAAAGTGCCAAGTGAAGACAGAGAATACCAGAAGTTAAATAAAGAACGTAGCAGAATAAATCAACAAAAGAGAGAAAGATGAGAGAGCGAGAGTAGGCAAAAAATAACGTTTTTTTCCTTATGCTTTTATTCATCTCGCTTCCCCTCCCCCCCCCCTCTCTCTCTTCCTTCCTCCTCCATCCTCCCACCCTGCTGCTTCCTCACCCCTCCGTCCCTCCTCCTCCCTCCTTGGCTTCCTCAATTCCTTCCCTCCCTACTTCCCTCTCCCCCTCCCTCCCCCTCTCTCCCCCCTCCCTACTTCCCTCCCTCTCTCCCACTCCTTACCTTCTGCCTCCTCACCCCTCCCCTCCCTCCTCTGCTTCTCTACGCCCCTTCCCTCCCTCCCCTCCCTCCCTCCCTCCCCTCCCTCCCCCGCCCCTTTCCCATCATCACGAAGACTGGGAGTTGATGGTTCTGGAACATCTGGAGCAAGGAACCTTCCAGAAGAAACTACTTATTCATTCTCTTCCCCTTCTCGGTCTCCTCCTCCCCCTCCCTTCTCCCCTTTTCTTCCCTTCTGTCCATTTCCTTATTCTTAACTTCTTTAACCCCTTTTCTCTTTTCTTTCCCTCGACACCTTTTTTCTACTTTTTTTCCATCTCCCTCCTCTTCCCCTTTTCTTCCCTCATTTCTCTCCGTCTCCCCTCTTTATCCCTGTCTCTTCATTCTTCGACTCTTCTCTCTTACCCTCCTTCTCCCCTCTCACTTGCGATTCCCTCTCTTCCCTTCTCTCCTCTCCCTTCCTTCTCTTTCTCTTCCCCCCATTTTCCTCTTCTAATTCTTCTTTTCTTTCTTCAGCGTCTCCATTTCCTCTCACTTTCTCTGTGCTTTCCTTTCCCTTTCCCCTTTCCTCTCCCAGTTATCTTCTCTCCTTAGTCTCCCTCACCTTCTTCCTCTCTACTTTCTCTTTCCATCTCCAAGCCTTCCTTCCATCTCCCCTCTTTTCCTCTTCTCTTCTCGTTTGCTCTTCCCCTCATCTCCTCTTTGCTTCCTCTCCTCATCCCCCTCCCTTTCTTCCTCTTTTCCTCTCCGCCTCTCTTCCCCTCTTCTCCCTTCCCCTCTACTTCAGTTCTCCAAGTCCCTTCTCCTCCTCTCCTCTTCTCTTCTCCTCTCCTCTTCTCTCTCCCTCTCCTCCTCTTCCCCTCTTCCCCTCTCTCTTCCCTCTCTTCCTCCTCCTCCTCTTCCCCTCTCTCCCTCTCTTCCTCCTCCTCTTCCTTCTCTTGCCCTCTCTCCCTCTCTTCCTCCTCCTCTTCCCCTCTCTCCCTCTCTTCCTCCTCCATTTCCCCTCTCTTCCTCTCTTCCTCCTCCTCTTCCCCTCTCTCCCTCTCTTCCTCCTCCATTTCCCCTCTCTTCCCCTCTTCCTCTCTTCCTCCTCCTCTTCCCCTCTCTTCCTCTCTTCCTCCTCTCTTCCTCTCCTCCTCTTCTCCTCGGCCGAGTCAAGCCGCTCCCCGTTTTAGGTTAAGTTTGAGTAAATATGAAGTATTTGCTCACGGCTGGCGAGGAAGGACTTGGCTCGGCTCGGGTCGAAGAGGAGGAAGGAGGAAGGAGGAGGAGGAATTGAGAAGGAGGGATGAGGAGGAAGAAGGTGGAAGAGGAACTGAGGAGGGATGAGAAGGAGGAAGGTGGAAGAGGTATTGAGAAGGAGGAATGGGGAGGAAGAAGAATTGAGAAGGAGGAAGGAGGAAAATGAAGAGAAATTGAGAGGGAGAAGGATGAGGAAGGTAAAATGAAGAGGAGGGAGGAGAATGAGGAGGAACAGGAATTGAGACGGAGGGAGGAAGGAGGAAGAGGAATTGAAAAGGGATGAGGAGGAAGAAGAATAGAGAAGGAGGAAGGAGGAAGAGGAAGAGAAATTGATAGGCAGAAGGATGAGGAAGGTAAAATGAAAAGGAGGGATGAGAATGAGAAGGAAGAGGAAGGAGGAAGGGTAATTGAGAAAGAGGGATGGGAAGGAGGAAGGTGGAAGAGGAATAGAAATTGATGAGGAGAAGGATGAAGGGGATAAGGAAGGGAAAATGAGAAGGAGGGATGAGAAGGGGAAGGAAGACGAGAAAATGGGAAGGAGGAAGAGGAAGAGAAAATGAGGAGAAGGAAGGGAGGTATGATAAGGGGAAGGAAAAGGAAGATATATTGAGAAGGAAGGAAGAGGAGGAAGAGGAAGAAGAAGAAGAATTGAGAAATAAGAAGAAAGGAAGAGGAGGAAGAGGAAGAAAAATGAGGAGGACGAAGAGGAATAAAAGAATGAGGAGGAGGAGGAAGTGAAAATGATGCGGTGAGAATTGGAGTGGAGGAAACAGAAGAAAAGAAATGATAAAAGCGATTAAGAAAGAGAAGGTAGGAGAAGTGAACATTGGAGAGCTTGCTAAAGAGGAGAAAAGGGAAGAGAATATGATAAGAGGGAAGGAGAAAGAGATAGGAACAGGAAATTATTTGGGATATTGTGAAAGAGGGAAAAGCGGGGGAAGAGAAATGGAGATGAAGAGGAAATGACAAGAAGGTAGAGAGAAAAGAAAGAGAGGAGACACGAGAATATTAATTGCGAACGATGAAGAAACTTTAAAAGGAGTAAGAGAAAAAATGGTTAAAAAAATATATATATTAGTTTGAGAGAAAGGAAAGAAAGTAGGGGGAACAAAAACGAGGAAAGTGGATGTTAAAAAATCAAAAGAAATGAAGAGAGAGAGAGAGAGCGAGAGAGAGAGACAGAGACAAAGAGAGAGAGAGAGGGAGAGAGAGAGAGAGAGAGAGAGAGAGAGAGAGATGGAGAGACAGAGACAGAGAGAGAAAGAAAGAAAGAGAAAAAAAAGGCGGACATGTTACTCTGAATAACATCATCCTACTTTCCAAAATACCCCCCCCCCCTCCCACACACACACGAAAAAAAAGTCAGAAAAAAAGGAAAATGCATTTAATAAATGTTCAAAAATATATTTCCCCCCCAAAGTGTAGCACGCCGGGGCAGGAGGCCAAGGACGCGCGCGCCCAACAAAGCATCGCGGGCGTTTCATGTGTCTGAAGCCTCGGGGGGGAGGGTCGTGGGCGGAAGGAAGGGGGAGGGGTGGGAGAGGGGTCAGGGGGAGCTAGGGAGGGTGGTTGGCGGGAGAGCGGGGGAGGAGGGAGAGAGGAAGGGGGTTGGGTGATAGGGATGTACTTGGGGTTAGGGGAAGGGTTAAGGAGGGGGTTGGGGAGGTGGTTGGTGTTGGGGGAAGGGTGAGGAGGGGGTATGAGGAGGACAAGGAAAGGGTTTCTGGAGGTAGGGAGGGAGGGGGGTTAAGGGAGCATACGAGGGGGGCGTGTTTCTAGACGGCTAGGGGGAGGGGGTAGAAGATAGAGGGAAGGAGAGAGGAAGGAGGGGTGAGGGAGAGAGGATCGAGGGTAGGGGGCGTGCCGAGGTCCCCCCCCTTTCGCTCGGGTTGTAGACCGGGCGGAGGGGGTAGAGGTAGAGGGAAGGGGGCGATGTAAAGGGGGGGGGTCCTGGGTTTCTGGAGAAGTGGTAGGTCGGGGGAGGGGGAGGGAGGGGAGGGGGGGGGTGCACGTGGTGATTCAGGAGGGCGTGAGAGGTCGGCGTCGAGGCCAAGAGGGCGAGGCAGGTGAACCCTTGAAGGGAAAGGGGAAAAGAAACTTTTTTTCTTTCTTACTTTTTTCTTTCCTTCTTTTTTTTTTAGTCTTCCTTTCTCTCCGCCTTTCTTTTTGATGTGGATTAATGCTCAAGACTTAATAGTTTTAGTACAGAAGGACTAGAAAGAGGAAAGAGAGATGAGCACCGAAAGAAAGCTATAAGAAAAATTAATGAAAGTGGAACTTAGTTTTTTCTCCCCTTTTTTTTCCTTTTTCCCTTTATTACTATTTTTACTTTTTTCCCTTTCTTTCCTTTTTTTACTTTTTTATAATAATAGAGAATACAAGACGGCGAGAAAGTACAAAAATAACAGCAGTAAAATGTGTGTAAGATAGAGGCGAAGGAGGGAGAGATAAGATGCTTCTGGGGACTTAGGAAAAGGAGACAAGATAAGAGAGCGAATGAGGGGGCGAAGGTGAAGGAAAATGTGAGGAAAAAGTGAATGAGGGTGGAAGTAGTAGGGATAAGAGTGGGATTAATAATAATAATGATAATGAAAAAAAATACGAGGGTGATGATGATGATAATTAAATAGACTAATAATGATGATGATCTTAAAGGTGTGAGGATGAAAATGATCATAATAATAATGAAAGTAATAACAATGATGATATAAATAATAGTATTAACGATATAATTATACTATGAACAGCATTAATAGCAATTTCGAAAAGTTTCGAAAGAAAGAGATATCCAGCGGGCGTGTATAAAAAAAATGATTGCAAGATCGATCTACGAACGTCCAAAGTGTGACGACGACGTGTAAGAGAAACGAATGGATCTCAGCAGGCGATGGATGGGCGTCGGGGGGGGGGGGTTATCAGGGGAGGGTTGGAGGGATGGAAGGTGAAGGGGTGGGTGGGTGGTGGAGGTTTGGGGAGGGTATGGGGAGTGGAGGGTTGGAGAGAAGGGAGAAAGGGGAGGGTTGGAGGGAAGAGGGGAGGGGTGAAGATAGATGGAGGAGGGAAAGGGGAGGGGGCGAGGTGGGCAAAGAGAGAGGGTAAGGATGAGTGAACAGAGGAGCGAGGAGGGACGGGGGATGGGGCGAGGATAGAGGGGTGGGGGAGGGGTAGAAGGCAGGAGGGAAAGAGAGGGAAGAGAATGAGGAAGGATTCGTTTCTTTTCCCCGTCATTATTCTGTCTTCCTTATATCTCCTCATTTTCTTTTCCGTTTTTCTCTCTCGTCTCATTTCGTTCTCGCTCTCCTTTCTGTTCTATCTCTTCTTTTTTATTCCGTCTCTCCTTTCTGTTCTCTCTCTTCTTTTTTATTCCGTCTCTCCTTTCTCTGTTCCTTCTCTCTCTTCTTTCCCCTCTCCTCCTTCTCTCTTTGTTTTCTCTTCTTCTCCTCTCTTTATTTTCTCTCTCTCCTTTCTCTTCTCATCTCTCTTCTTTCTCGTCTCCTCCTTCTCTCTTTGTGTTCTCTCTCTTCTTCTTCGTCTACTCCTCCCTTTGTTTTCTCTCTCACCTTTCTCGTCTCCTCCTTCTCTCCTTATTTTCTCCCTCTTTTTCCGTTTCCTTCTCTCTCTCTCCCTCCCTTTTCTCTCTTTCGTTTCTCTCCCCCCCACCCCCATCCTCCTCCCCCACCATCTCTCTGAATCCGGCCCACAATGCTTTATATCCCGCCGACATTTATCGCGTGGAACCTTTTAAGAGACTTGTCTTCGGGACTAATATTTATGCTGAGCGACTCTCCCCCCTTCCTTCCCCTCCCCAGTCCCCCACGCGTACCCCCACCCGAACTCCACTCCGTTTCCTCTCCACCCCCAGTCCCCCAATAGTTCCCCCACCCCCTTCTTCTCCACCCCTAACCCCCCAATAGTTGCCCCACTACCCTCTTCCTCACTCTCAGTCCCCCAATAGTTCCCCCACCCCCCTTCTTCTCCGCCCCAGTCCCTCTCGCTACCCCTCCCCCAATCCCCCACTCGTACCCAGGCCCCGACCCCCAACATGCACCGGAAACCTCGGTCGGTGAGGAATGAAGACTTCCTCTAAGGGGAGGGTCAGTTATGGGGGGGGGGGGGCAGGGGGAGGAGGTAGAGGTAGAGGTAGAGATGGGGCGGGGTAGAAGTAATGGTGGAGGTGAGGTGTTGGGGGAAGAGGTTTTGGTGGTAGACGTGGAGGAGGTGGTGGGCGAGATGGTGGTGGTTGAGGAGGAAGTGGTAGAGGTGGATGGAAATGGCGGTGGTGGGGGAGGAGGAGGAAGTGGTAGAGGTGGATGGAAAACCCCGTGGTGGAGGAGAAGGTTGTGGTGGGGGAGGAGGAGGAAGTGGTAGAGGTGGGTGGAGATGTTGGGGATGGAGCAAGAGGTAGAGGTAGAGATGTAGTATGAGAAACAGGAAGGAGAATAATGAGAACGACCAGGGCGTGAGGGGGGTAAGCAAAGAAGTGAGGGAGGGCAGGAAGATACACAGTAGCCATTATAGTGTGTAGAATCTGACGTGCGAGGAGATTGATAGCGTGAGACCCAAAGAGGCAAACAGAATGAGGTAATTCGTGGTAAAGAAGAGGGAGAGAAATAAATCCAAAGATTAAAAATGAACGAAGAAGAGAATAATAATGATCGAGAACCGGAGGAGACGGAGGAAGAGAGAATAGCAGAAACGAAAAAAAAAATTGGTCAGAGAGAATAACAGAAACGACAAAAAATGTCAGAAACACGGGTCGAGATGTGAGGAACCCCAACACCGATTGAGTGTGCATGCGGTGGGGGGCCGGGAGGAGGGGGAGGGAGGGCGAAGGCAGGGGGGAGGGCGGAGGCAGGGGGGAGGACCAGGAGGGCAAGGAGCAACAACAACCAAGGACACGCTCATTACCTTTACCACGGCAACCATGACTCAGCAGGATTCTTACCTCTCTCTCTCTTCACCCTTCCTTCCCTCCTTCCCTCCCTGCTTCTTTTCTCCCTGCCTTCCTCCCTCACTCACTCAATCCCATCTTCACCTTCCGCAACCCCTCCTCCTCCCTCCCCATCTCCCTTCCTTCATCCCCATCTCTCTTACTTCCTTCCTATCACCCTTCGTTTCCCTCCTCACCCTCTTCATCCCTCCTCACCCTCTTCTTCCCTTCCCTCCCTCCTTCCATTCCTCCTTCTTCTACCCCTCTCCTTCCCTCCTCCCCTCCCTCCTTCTAACCCTCCCCTTCCCTCCTTCTTTTACCCCTCCCTTTCCCTCCTTCTCCCCCCCCTCCCCCCTCCTACGGCAGGTACAACGTCAGATGGTGGAGGAGAAAAAAAAGAAAAAGAAGCTAAGGATTGGCTGGAGGATCTCTTGGGTGGGCCGCGTTGGTGTGTCGCCGCCCTCCTTTTGCGGAATGCTTGTGGGGGAGGGGAGGGAGAGGGGGAGGGAGGAGGAATGGCGGAAAGGGAGGGGGAGGGAGGAGGAATGGCGGAAAAGGAAAGTGGAGGGGAGGAAGAGGGTCGAGGAGGGGAGAGTGAGAAAGGAGGGGGGGAAGAGGATCGGAAAGGGAGGAGGGGATGAAGAGGGAGAGAGGTGGGGAGAGGAGTGGAGGAAAGGGAGAGGGGAAAGAAGGGCGAGGAGGGGAGAGGAGGAGGATCAGAAAGGGAGAGGTGTAGGGAAGAGGGACGAGGAGAGGAAGAGGATCAGAAAGGGAGAGGGGAAGGGAGGAGGGGAGGAAGAGGGACGAGGAGGAGAGAGGATGAGTGGCGGAAAGGGAGAGGGAGAGGGAGAAGGAGAAGGGCGAGGAGGGGAGAGGGAGAGAGGAGGGGATGAAGCGGGACGAGTTAGAGAAGAGGAGGAGTGGCGGAAAGCGAGAGGGAGAAGGAGAAGGACGAGGAGGGGAGAGAAGGAGTAGCGGAAAGGGAGGGGAGGAAGAGGGACGAGGAGAGGAGGGAGGTAGAGGTGAGGAGAGGGGGGGGGGAGGTGCCGTGAGGAAAAAGTTTACGATTTTTTCATCCTTCTTCGCTGTCGTATGTGATTTCTTTGTGTCTGTGCGTGCGTGCGTGCGTGCATACATTTTCTTTCGGATTATTCACATCATTTCTGTTCTTTCTCATAAATCTTACTTTTTCTAAATCATTTTCACATCTTTACAATAACACTTAATCTTACCCTCATGATCCCCACAGCGATGCCACGCTCACGGTGTTAAAATTTCTAGCAGTAAAATAATTAACTTCCTGAAGGAAAAAGAAGCTTTTCTTGCCCTGCTTAAAGCCGGGAACCGGAGAGTAAAGATATTAATGTAATGCTCGATAAAGGCCGGCGGCGAGAGGCGAGGCAGAGTGGAGATAAGAGTGCGAGGAAGAGTGTGAGGCAAGGGAGGTAGAGGGCGAGGAGAGTGGAAACGTGAGGCAAGGGAGGTAGAGGATGAGGAGAGTGGAAACGTGAGGCAAAGGAGACAGAGTGTGAGGAAGAGCATGAGACAAGGGAGACAGGGTGTGAAGAGTGCAAGCGTGAGGAAGAGCATGAGACAAGGGAGACAGAGTGTGAGGAGTGCAAGCGTGAGGAAGAGCATGAGACAAGGGAGACAGAGTGTGAGGAGTGCAAGCGTGAGGAAGAGCATGAGACAAGGGAGACAGAGTGTGAGTAAGAGTGTGAGGCAAATGAGACTGAGTGTGAGGAGAGTGCAAGCGTGAGGAAGAGCGTGAGCCTGGGAAAAATTGGGATAAAAGTGTGAGGAAGGGTACGAGGTAGCGAGAAAAGAAAGACAAAAGATGGAGGAAGTGAATGAGGCAAGGTGAACGTGAGGAGAAAAGTGTGATGCAGAGACTGGGGAATTTTGAGGATAAAATTATTGTGAGGAAAGGGATGAGACGGGCATAATAGAAGGATCGAACTGTGAGGAAAATTCGGATACCAAGAATGAAATATGGAATGGGAGGAGATATTGTGAATATATTTGCCCCATTTATCGTTATCGACGCTGCGGTTTCCACTAAGTGTTTTTTTTTTTCTTTCTTTTTCTTTTTTTTTTCCTTTTCCTTTTAAATGAGGGACAATTATGCCAACATTACGAACTGATCTTGAAGAGTTGGCATGTACTGAGGCTTGCGGACGTCGCCTGGCACTCGAGGTGGCACCTGCCGCGTAGCACCTTATCCCCTTCAGCTGGAGAGTGCCTGGCAGTTAGCCTTATATGGGGGTGCGAGTCCCGTGTTGTCTGGTGTTTTAGGTTTGTATCTTTGTTGAGAGATTACACTGTGGTTGATGTTTAAAATGGAGGGAGGGGAGAAGGGAGGGAGGGAAGGAGAGAAGGAAGGAGGGAGGGAGGGAAGGAGAGAGGGTGGGAAGGAAGGAGGGGAGGAGGTAAGGAAGGGAAGGAAGGAGGTTAGGAGGGAAGGAAAGAGGAAGAAACAGAGACAGACATACGGACAGACTAAGACAGAGAGAGAAAGAAAAAATAGGAATAGAGAGAGAAAAGGAGAAAGAAAGAAAGAGCGAGAAAGAGAAGGAGACTCACTGTACAGGATCCCCCCTCCCCCTCTCCCCCTCCCCTCCCCCACCCTCCCTCTCTTCGTCGAGATAGGCCGTTACAACTTGAAGGGTTTTGCCTTTGTGGCGGGTGTGGAGGGAGATAGGGAGACTCCGTAAGGGTGATGGCAAGTGTAAAGCGATGCAGGGAAGGGTGGCAGAGAGAGGATAAAGGGAACCGGGCGAGGGGGGAGAAGGGGAGGATTGTGGGGGGGAAGGGGGCAAAGTGGCGTAGCGGGGAGGGAAAGGGAAGAGAGAAAGCGAGGATAAGTGTGGGGAAGAGTCAGGGAAGTGTAAAGAGTGATGGAGAGTGCGAAGGGGCGGAGAGGAGAATTAAAGAGTAAGTTAAATGTGAAGGTGGATTGGGGATGGAGGAAAGGACGGGGGGGGGGGGGTGCAGGGTAGAGTAGTGTGAGGAGTGAATAGAAGTGTGAAGGGTGAAGGGTGAGTAGGGGCAGGGGCAGGGCAGGGCAGGGGGAGGGGCATGGCAGGCCAGAGAGCGGTGTGATCACGCCGCGTCGCCCAACACATATTGATCCCCTGCGCCGCCTCCTGCTGCTGCTGCTGCCACTGTTGATACTGCTGCTGCTGCTGCATATGATGTCGCCGCAGCTTCTGCCTTAGCTGCTGCCGCGGACGCTCTCGGCTCTATCTCATGCCCTTTTCTAATCCTTGTTCCTGCTGTGGCTCTCCCCCGGCGCCGTTGATGGGCGCATTGCTGTCGGCATTCGTTCGGGCCGGCTCGGTTCGGGGCCTCGCGGTTCTCCCCGCCTCGGCCCCAAACTTCCGGTTTTTCGCGCGAGATTTTTCCCCCGAAGCCTAATGACGAGAGTTCTGACGAGGCCTCGGCCGCCCCCGCCGGCGTCACGGGCAGCGATGGCGTCGTGGGCCGAGCCGAAGGGCGGTCCCGCTGCGGAGGCCGATTTGACCCGCCGAGGAGCGCT
>NC_091586.1:18334880-18339880 GCF_042767895.1 Penaeus vannamei
TTCTTTCTTTCTTTCTTTCGTTTTTGACTGTATTTCTACCTCCTTCTCTCTTAGTTTTTCTTTTCACCTCTCTCTTTCTCAGCCTTGTCTGTTCATCCATCTATCTATCCATCTATCTAAGTCCATCTCAGTCCCAGCCCCTCCCCCCTTTCTTTCTTTCTCTCCTCTCTCTCTCTCTCTCTCTCTCTCTCTCTCTCTCTCTCTCTCTCTCTCTCTCTCTCTCTCTCTCTCTCTCTCTCTCTCTCTCTCTCTCTCTCTCTCTCTCTCTCTCTCTGTCATTCTCCGTTTCCCTCTCTTCTGACATTTTCGCCGTAATTTTATCTCTTCCCTCTTTTCCTATCAGCCCGTTATACTACTGGCTTCTGACACATGGTATCTGACGCTGATAATTTCCCGCTGACGACACTGCTGACGCTGGGGTATTGGCGACACTGGAGTCCGCCGCTGAATGCCGGGCGAGGGACGGGGTGCAATCTGCAGTTTTTCTTGCTCCTCGCCCGCCCGCTCGCTCGCTCTCTCGCTCCCTTTTCTCTTTCTTTCTCGCTCGTTTTTTTTCGCTTTTTCTTTTTCTTGGGTTTCGCTTCTCTTTGTCTTTGTCTCGTGCTTTCCTTTGTTCTGTTTCTCTTCTCTCGCTCGATCGCTCGCTCGTTCGTTCGTTCGTTCGTTCGTTCGTTCGTTCGTTCGTTCGTTCGTTCGTTCGTTCGTTCGTTCGTTCGTTCGTTCGTTCGTTCGTTCGTTCGTTCGTTCGTTCGTTCGTTCGTTCGTTCGTTCGTTCGTTCGTTCGTTCGTTCGTTCGTTCGTTCGTTCGTTCGTTCGTTCTCTCTCTCTCTCTCTCTCTCTCTCTCTCTCTCTCTCTCTCTCTCTCTCTCTCTCTCTCTCTCTCTCTCTCTCTCTCTCTCTCTCTCTTTCTTTTTTTCTTTCTCTCTATCTCTATCTATTTATCTCTCTCTCTCTCTCTCTTCTCCCCTTCCCCTTCCTCTTCCTCTCTTCTCTTCCCTTTCCCAGAGAGAGAGAGAGAGAGAGAGAGAGAGAGAGAGAGAGAGAGAGAGAGAGAGAGAGAGAGAGAGAGAGAGAGAGAGAGAGAGAGAGAGAGAGAGAGAGAGAGAGAGAGAGAGAGAATAATTAGCATGCACAGAAGACCGAAAGTTGTGGTAATTGCAGTGGCATATTGACCCTAATGACGGAGGTCGTAATAATTGGGACGATTAGGGAGAGATTAGGTCGGGATTCACTCTGTGACTGTGAGAACTTTTGCTCTTCTCTTTAATTGCTGCATCGGCGTTGTTTTATTACTTTTATTACTATTTTTCTCACCTTTTTTTACTTGTCTTTTATCAGCGTCACCTTTCGTCGTCATCGTCGTTATCAGGATTGTTGTTGTTGTTATCGTTGTGATGTGATTATTAGCCCCTCCCCCACGCCCACTCCGCATCCCTCGCGCCGGAAGCTCCTCCCCCCATCCTCTAGACACGCCCCTTTCCCCCCTCCCTCCCACAACCCCCTCGACACGCCCCCTGACACCCCCCCTTCCCTCCCCCCTCCCGACGCCTCGTTCCTCGCTGGTGGAAGTTTTTTAATCTCGCAGTTTCTCCCGGAGATTAATCGGCATCTCCTATTATTATTTGAGGGCTAAATCCTTTCTGGAATTTGGTCGGTCGGTCTCTTTTATTTCTTTTCGTGTTCCATTTCTCTTTGTTTGTTTTTTGTTTGTTTTTAAAGTTATTTATTTGTTTGTTTTTTGTTTGTTTGTTTGTTTCTCACGCTTTATTTTTTTTCGTTCTCTCATTTTTTTCTTCTTGTCCCCTTTCCTTTTTTTTTCTTTCTTTCCTTCTTTTTTCTCAGTCTTTCTTTCTTCGTTTCTTTTCTTTTTTGTTTCTCAGTTTCTTTTTTTCTTACTCTTTCTTCCGCTCCTTCTTTTTTTCTGTCCTTCTTCCCACTTTTCCTTCTGTTTGTTTCTCTTTGCTTGGGGGCGGCGAGCTTGAGGCAATTTTCATTTGTTTTCCTTTATTTTTGTTTTTCCTTTTCAGGTGTTCAAATTCGTTTGATTCTTTTCTTTCTCCTTTCTTGATGTTTGTTTGTTTGTTTTTTAGAAGGGCATGACCTCTAGCTTTTCTCTCGTGTCATTTTTTTAGTTATTTGTGTTTGTTTTGCCGTGAGACAAATACCTTTTTGTGCTCTAGATTCTTTCATTTTCCCTCTTTTTATTCTCCGTTTTCCCTTCAATTCTCCACCTCTTTCTCTTTATCTTTTTTACCTCTCGACCTTTTCCTCTACGAGACGACGACCTTCGCAAGCACGCCCGCGCCCACGCACGCCCATGCCCTCAGCCTCGTTCTTGTCACGGTCCCCCGAGTGCGCGAGTGTGTTACTGTGGCTGCGTGGATTCGCGTTTCGTCCACACAGGGCTAATAAAAGTAATGTCGCGGCTTACACGCGGGCAACTTGGCAAATTGCGAGTTGTCAAAATAACGTACTGTCCGCATGGGCACGCTGTCAACAGTTTTTTTTTTTTTTTTACTATAGTTATATATCTCTTTGTAGCGTTTGCAATAAGATATTATAATGGTCTATAAAAGAAGGGAGAGGGAGATGGAGAGGGAGAGGAAGAGGGAGACAGAAGGGGTGGGAGGTAGAGGGAGAAGGAGAATAAGAAAAAGGAGGTGCAGAAGAAAGAGAGGGAGAAGGAGAAGAAGGAAAGGGAGAAGGAGAAGAAGGAAAGGGAGAAGCAGAAGGAGAAGGAGGAGAGAAGGAGAAAGAGGAGAGCAAGAGAGAGAGAGAGAGAGAAAGAAAGAAAGAAAGAAAGCGAGAGAAACAATAAAATACATACACAACTACACGAAGAATAGTAAAATGCCAGCATCAACGCCAGACTCGCAGGCAGACGCAGCCAATTGAGTGGTTGTCACTCCTGAACTCCCACTGAAGGAGTGAATCGCCTTGGAGGGGGAGGGAGGGGAGGGGAGGGGGGGCTGGGGGTCTAGTCTGAGGGATCTGGTTTTGCTTTTATTTTCTTTTTCTCTTTCTTTCCTTCTTTTTTTTCATTTTTCATGGGTCATTGTTCATCCGTGGATTATGTTTGTTTTTTCTATCAGTGATGATATTGATCATGATTGTAGTGAAGATAATATTGATAATTAAGTAATAAAAATATAGATAAAGAAATAAAGTTAGGAAATGAATCATCTCGATATGGGATGAAACGAACAATACTGGCTTGTTGTGCGCATGACACCCCCCCCCCCCGACATTCACAAAATGTCATTCGGGCTCTTATAGAATGCCGTTTAGAGGGGGGGAGGGGGGGTAACAGCCACATCTCTCTTTATTTTTTCTTCTTTCTTTGTCTTATAAGATGCAGTCAGAGAGTTTTATTAATTGGTATGATTATAATCAGTCATCATTATCATCATCATCATTATATCACCATCATCATCACCACCACCACCACCATCATCATCACCGTCATCATCATTATCATCATCATCATCATCATCATCATCATCATCATCACCGTCATCATCATTATCATCATCATCATCATCATCATCATCATCATCATCATTACCATCATCACAGTCATCATCATTTGAATCAAAATATAGCATTTTTTTAGGCTTTAGTCTGGAATACATCACCACTGTGAAATAATTGTTACGAAAATAATGATAAAGATGATAATAATTATTATAAAAACAACAACAGTTAACAAGATCACATATACGAAAGGAGTTGACTCTTTCCTCCGCGATATGAGGGAAAGTGACTTGATTTCCCCAATAACAATGCTTTTGGGCGGTGGGGATGGGAGGGGAGGGTAGGGGGAAGGGGAAGGGGGTGTGGAGGCAGCAGATGTATATAAAGTTATGATTTCTTCCGTTCTCTGTCTTTTTCGTCCACGTTATGCGTGTCGCAGTTTCATTCTTTCGTTTTTCAGTCTCCCATTCTCTCTTTCTCTTTCTCTTTCTTTCTTTCTCTCTTTCTCTCTTTCTCTCTTTCTCTCTTTCTCTCTTTCTCTCTTTCTCTCTTTCTCTCTCTCTCTCTCTCTCTCTCTCTCTCTCTCTCTCTCTCTCTCACTCTCTCTCTCTCTCTCTCTCTCTCTCTCTCTTTCCTCTCTCTCTCTCTTTCCCTCCTCTCTCTCTTTTCCTCCCTCTCTCCCTCCCTCCCCCTACCCTTCCCTCCCTCCCTCCCTCCCTCTCCCTTCCCTCCCTCCCTACCCTTCCCTCCCTCCCTCCCCCTACCCTTCCCTCCCTCCCTCCTCCTCCCCCTCCCCCTCCCCTTAGCACGAAGCTTTGAGGAATGACACTCACAAACCCAACAAAAGCTCGACGTCTAAACAGCTTACGGCCTCGCGGACTAATAGCTCTCTCTGTGCATGATGTCATTCTTTTAATTCTCCTTTCGTCTCTCTCTTTCTTTCTTTTTTTTTCTCTTTTCTTTTCTTTCGGCGTTGTCCTTCCCCGTTTGCTCCCCTCGCCTCCTCGCGGCTCAAAGGGGATTCGAGGGTGAAAAGCCGACCCGCTTTCCCCTCGTCACACTTCCCCCCCCCTTTCTTGGACAGTGAGTCGGGACTTCCTTGCGTTTCACGGGGTCGGGGGGGGGGGGGGGAATCCGCTTACGAGAGTGCCCTTTGTCGCAGTGCTAGGGTGGGTGTGTGGGTGTGTGGCGGGGGCGGCGGGGTGAGGGGGAGGGGGAAGGGTGTGTCTGTGTGGCGGGGGCGTGTGTGTGGCGGGGGCGTGTGTGTGGCGGGGAGGGGGGAGGGGTTGGTGGGGGAAGGGTGTCTGTGTGTGGCGGTTGGGAGGGGGGTGTGTGTGTGTGTGAGGGTCATGTGTGTTGTCATACCCCCTATACCCCCTCCACCCCCCCCACCGTCTGTAACATCTACCGGTTGTGGCGGTAGATGCGTGCGCGTGACGCAGTTGTGCCGCGTTTTGTCTACTTTTGTCTACCTTTTGTGTCTATATCTAGCAGTTATATCCTTGTGCTACTTCTTTTGTGTTTCT
>NC_091586.1:18352380-18362380 GCF_042767895.1 Penaeus vannamei
CTCCCCTCCCCCCTCTTCGTCTTCCCTCTCTCTCCCCTCCACCCCCCTCTTCCCCGTCCCGCTCCCCCTTTTCTTTTTTCTCTCCTCTCCCCCTCTTCCCCGTCCCGTCCCCCTTTTCTTCTTTTCCCACTGCCTCCATCCCCTCTTGCCCATCCCGCTCCCCCTCTTCTTCTTTCCTCTCCCTCCCCTCTTCCTCGCTCTCCTCTTCTTATTTCCTCTCCCCCTTTCCCCTCTTCCCCGCTACTCCTCTTCGTCTTTCCCCCCCCTCCCCCTCTTCTC
The DNA here is from genome assembly GCF_042767895.1 of Penaeus vannamei. NCBI lineage: Eukaryota > Metazoa > Arthropoda > Malacostraca > Decapoda > Penaeidae > Penaeus > Penaeus vannamei. The sequence goes on from NC_091586.1 coordinate 18,352,660, forward strand.
CGTCCCGCTCCCCCTCTTCTTCCCTCTCCCCGCCCTCCCTCCTCCCTGTCCTGCTACCCCCTCTTCTTCTTTCCTCTCTCCTCTCCCCCTCTTCCCCCTCCCCTTCCCCTCTTTCCCCTCTTCCTCTTTCCTCTCCCCCACCCTCCCCTACCTCAGCCCGCCTCCTCGATCTCTTCTCAAACTCTTGTCTGTATTCTTTCCTTTTTTTAATCTGTTCTTCTCGCCATCTCCCTTTCTCGTCTTCATTTTCTGTTCTTTTTTGTCTACTGACTCGTTCTCCTGCTTCTTTTCTGTTCTTCTTCACACATTTTTTCCACAGTACTTATTTTTGCTGTTCTCTTCGTCTTATTTTCTGGTTTCCCTTCCTCTTTTCTGTTCTCATTTTCACGCTGTTTTCCATCCTTCTCCTTCCTTTCTGTTCACACCTTCTCCCCTTCCTCCTTCATTTCTTTTTCTCTTCTCACTCTTACCCTTACTTATCTTCCCATTTCACCTTCTCCTATTCTCCTTACTTTTCCCCGATCTCCTTTTCATCCTTTCTCTCTTTTTTCCATTCGCCTATTTTTTTTCTCTCTCTTTTCCTCCTTCCTTCTCCTTTGCTCTCTTTCCTTATCACTCTTCCATTTTCTCCTCTTTGCCCCTTCTCCTTCACCCTCTTCCCCGGTCTCTCTCCTTTCCCTTCCATCTTCTCTTCACCTCTCTTCTCGTTCACCCTCTTCCCCGTTCCCTCTCCTACCCCTCCCTTCTTCTCCTCTTCCCCGTTCTCTCTCTTCTCCCTCCCTTCTTCCCCTCTTCACCCCTCTTCTCCTCCACCCTCTTCCCCGTTCTGTCTCCTGTCCCATCCCCATTCTCCCTCTCATTCTCCCTTCCTTCTCTCTGCCGCGAGTGTATTATGTAATCGTTCCAGTGCATTTACTTGTTTGTTTGTTTAATCGCAAATATGCTCATTGTCGGGACGCTTGTTGCTGGCGAATTGTGGTGCAAATTTATGTGTGGGTTGTCTATGACCAGGAATCGGGCATTTAGATGTGGTTTTATGGGTAGATTTTGGAGGGTAGGTTAAGTGGATGGAGGTAGATGACAAGTAACAAGGTTTGCAATTTCTGTGTATTTTTTTCTTGGTGTGAAGGTGCCTTTCTTATTGACGAGAATCAGTACGACATTGAATGCGGATAAATAACTCAAACAAATATACCCCTAAACAACTCATTATTAGTCATTATTAGCTTATCAACCGTCCGTTGCCTAAAAAAAGAAAAACCGATAAACATGAAATAAAAAAGTAAACACAGACCAATAATTCAGCAAAAGTATGTTCTTAAAACAACTCTTTATCATGTCATTCTTAGATGATCAACCGTCCTTTACAAAAAAAAAAGGGGGGGAGGGATTAATAAGAATAAATAAATAAATGATAAAGAAATGAATGAATAAAGGAAAAAAATGGTAAATAAATTAATAAATAAAGGAAATAAAAAATGGCAAATAAATGAATAAATAAAGGAAATAAAAATGGCAAATAAATGAATAAATAAAGGAAATAAAAAATGGCAAATAAATGAATGAATAAAGGGAATAAAATGAATAAAAGATCCAAAAAGTAAACAAAAGCCCGAGGCCAACCCGAGGCCAGCGCGCGCCCAGGGTCTGTATCGCTCATCACGGAGGCAGCGCGGAGGAAGCTTATTGACCTGGGAAAATGACCTGTCAATTACACTCCGCGGGCCTCCCTGACCTGTGGCGGATCTGGCGGGGGAGGGGGAGGAGGGGGAAGGAGGGGGAGGGTGGGTGGGGAAGGAGGGGGAGGGTGGGGATGGAGGGGAGGGTGGGAGGGTTGGGGTGGAGTGGGGATGCAGGGTAGGGAGGGGAGAGGAAGGGTAGGAGAGGAGAGAGGGAGGGTGGGGAGGGGAGAGGAAGAGAGGGAGGGAGGAAGGGTGGGTGGTGAGGGAAGGGACAGAGAGATGATAGAGAGGGGAAGGGAGGGTAGGAGAGGTGACGGGGTAGAAGAGAGAGAGAGAGAGAGAAGGAGGAAGAGGAAGAAGAAAGAGAGCGATGGAAGGAGGTGAGGGGAGGTGGTATTAGGGAAGCAGGGTCTGGATAGGGAGGAACGGGAAGAGGGAAAGGTATTATGGAGGTGGGGGTTGATTTGGGCAAGAGGGGCGAGAGGGGGAGAGGGGGAGAGGGGGGAGAAGGAGGACGGGGATATGGTAATCTCCCTCCATTAGATCTGGAGAGTCGGTATTGAAAAACTCTTTACGTTTCTGGTTCATGTTCGTTATTACATTGAAGGTAATTGTATTAACATTGTCATTTTCGTTATATGTTCGTGTTCTCTATCATTTTTTTTTCTTTCTTTCTTTTTTCTTGATATTATATTTCTTTCCTTTTTTCTTTTTTTCTCTTATATTAATGTTGTTGTTTTTTTCCTTTTTCTTTTTTTCATTGATATTATCATTATTGTTTTTCATTTTTTCTTTCTTGTTTTCCTGTCATGATTGTCACTCGCGAAAGGCAGGTCGTTTTGTTGGTAACACTGACGTTTTCAGTGCTAGCATTACCAACATTTTCCGGACGCAGTTGAAAATTAATGGCGATGCAGTCATTAGGATTAATCATCGCCCGTGCCGTCCATCATCATTCCCGACGTCATCATAATCACAGGTCATCAGCATCATCAAGCATTGTTAAGCATTCATCATAGTGGTGCGGTTTGGACAGCATCGCCGTTGCTGATGGCCGTCGGAAAGCTTGTAAATCATTTTATGATTTTTGCAACGACTGTGCGAGCTCCGGACTCATTTTATCCTCCCAGGTCTAAACCTCTCCGACTTCTCCCCTCCTCCCCCAACTCCTCCCAACTCCTAAATCCCTCCTCAAACCCAATCCCTAACTCCAACCCCACTTCCCCAACCCCTTCCCCAACCTCAACTTCCCCCTCCCCAAACCCAACTCGCAATCCCCACATCCACACCCAACCGCCTCCCACCACCCCGAACCTCTTCCCCCAGCCCCAACCCCATCCCCAACTCCCAAACCCCACCCCAACCCCTTCCCCCTCCCCAACACTGTTCCCCACACCCAACCCCATCCCCAACCCCTCCCCCACACCCAACCCCAACCCCTCCCCCACACCCAACCCCAACCTTAAACCCCTCCCAATAGTCAGGAGTCAGGAGACGAGCGAGAAGAATTTAAGAGAAAGAGTAAGGAAAAAAAAGATGTTGCAAAAGTTTAAGAAAAAAAGAAAGAAGGACACGAAATAAATAGAAAAAGGAGGGCGAAGAGGGATCGACCAAGAAGAAGAAGAAGAAAAGAAAAAAGAAAAGAAGAAGAAGAAGAAGAAGGAAAAGAAGAGGAAGAAGAAGGAAAAAGAAGAAGAAGAAAGAGGAGGAAGGAAGATGAAAAGAAGTTAAAGAAGGTTTGGGCGGAAAAGCGGAAGGAGCTGAAGGCGAAGGGGGAACAGGAGGGGAATAGATAAGGAAAACGAAGAGAAAAATAAAAATGAAGAAGGAAGATTGAGGAAAAAATATATGTGGGGAAAACTCAGAAAAATAAGAAAAAACGACGAGACTGATGAAATGTCGAAGAAGGAGGAGAAGGAGGGAGAGAAATAGAAATAATAATAATGAGAAAAAAACGTAAACGGAGAAAGAGCAGACTGATGAGAAACGTGCAAGAGGCAGAGGGATAAGTGGAAGAAAGAGGAAGAGAGGGGGACGAAAGGAAGAAATATGAAGATGAGGAGGGGAAACGCGGAGAGACAAAGGAATATTGCAAAGCGCAAGAGGGGAGCGATGAGTGATAGATAAATACGGGAGAGGGAGACGAAGAATGACCGAAGAAGCGAGAGACGGAATACGAAGAGAGAGAGAGAGGAAAGCGAAGGGAAAGGGAGGGAATTAACCGGAGGAATTAGTGGAGATAAGGGCGAAAATGCGATGGAAAGGCAGTGGGGAAAAAGACCTTACGAATCGGCAAGGGATTTTTGGAAAGAAAACAGTCCAGAGTTAAAAAGAAAAGAAAAGAAAGCGTGGAAAGGAGAGAGACGATAAGAAGAAAAAAATGATGTAAATAAAGAAACGGGCGAGAGTAGGTGGGAAGCCAAATAAACAAAGCAGAGGAAAAATAGAAGCGAGCAAATAGGGGAGGCGGCGTTTCCCCGGCCGCGAGACGGCGCCGAGGAGCCAGCCGCGGAAAGGCGGAATAAATAAGGCAAAAAATCAACACGCCAAGACCCCGGCGCCATGTCGAGTGGTTCGCCCGCCCGCCCGGGACCGCGAGCCAGCGTTCGAGCCCCACTCCACACGCCCGCGCCCGCGGGTGAAAGGTTAAGAGATAAACCAGTCTGCCAATTAAACCTGCAGAGGGCGAAAGGAAGGCGGGGCCGGGGCCGGGGCCGGGGCTTTCACTTCCGACCGAAAGCGCCGAGAGTGACTATGAGAACCTTTTTTTTTTCTTTTTTTTTAAGGGGGGAGGAGGAGGGGGAGGCGTGTCTGCTTGCAACACGGGGCGATTTCTCCGTCCTTTGTGTCCCATTCGCGCTGGTCTTTTCCAGCATGGGGCCTTTTCGTCTGTTCTTTCTTTTTTTCTTTCTTCCTTTTTGTCACTAATTCACTTTTGAAACTTTAAAAAAAATCTAGAGTTATTAGGTTTGCGACTTTACTTGTGATGAATTCGTGATAATCCACGAAAGATAAAAAGGCCTTTTATCAGTTTTTTTTTTTATCATTAACTCCCGCCCACTTTTGTAACTGTTGAAAGTTTTCTAGAGTTATTAGACTTGTGATTCTACTTATGATGAATTCATTATAATCCACGAAAGATAGAAAACGCCTTTTCCTTTTTTTTAATCACTAACTCCCACCCACTTTTGTAACTTAAAAAAAATCAATAGTTATTAGACTTGTGATTTGACATATTGTTCAGCATAACCCACGAAAGATAGAGAAACGCTTTTTATTTATTTATTTTTTATCTCTAACTCCTTCCCACTTTCGTAACTTTTAGATAATCTAGAGTTATTAAATTCGTGGCTTGACTTATTTATTCAGCATAACCCACGAAAAAAAACGCGTTACATAAAAAAACGTATTACATAAAAAAAAATGCGTTACCTTAAAAAAAAAAGCATTACATAAAAAGAAAAAAAACGCGTTACATAAAAAGAAGAAAAAAAAACGCGTTACATAAAAAATTGCGTTACCTAAAAAAAATAATTACATAAAAAAAGCATTACATAAAAAGAAGAAGAAAAAAAAAAAGCGTTCCATCACAGTTCCTCCTCCGACCCCCCCCCCCCCCCCGACCGACAGTGGCGACGGCCGCCCACCCCCACCCCACCCACCCCGCCGCGCCCAGGGATGGCACCGCGGAGGGCCCGGGCGTGTTGCAGAGCCGGGGACTGCCGTTACGGTTGCACGAGTAAGTGGCTGTAGAGCGGGAGATCCTATAAGGCGGACGCTGTGGGAATGGGAATCGGAGCGGGGGCGGGGTGGGGGTGGGGTGGGGGGTCCTGCAGATAGTGGCGAGGGGAATTTGTTCTTTCTTTTTCTTTTCTTTCGTTCTTTCTTTGTTTTGTTTTGTTTTCTTTTTTCTATGTTGTTCTTTATTTTTCTCTCTTTCTTTCTTTCTCATCTACCCATCCACCTCCCCCATCTCCACCCCCACCCTCCCCCCAAGCCGAGCACCCCTCCTCCCCCCCCAAGCCGAGCACCCCTCCTCCCCTCCTCCGCCTCAGCCGCCGACTTTCTCCCTTACGGACTCCCCTCCACGGCGTCCAGTCCCGCGCCGGAACGGAACTATGGGAAAGCAGTGTAGCCAGACGCACCGGTATGGCCACCTCGGACGACCCGCGCGGATGGGGTCTTAATGGGGCCGGCCGGGGGAGAGGGCAAGGACTGGGTACGGATTTTATATGGGAGTCTTTGGAGAAAGGGAGCGGGGGGGGTTGTGTGTGTGTGTGAGAGAGAGAGCGAGAGAGAAAGAGGGAGGGAGGGAAGGGGGGTTGTGTGTGTGTGTGAGAGAGAGAGGGAGGGAGAGAGGGAAGGAGGGAGGGAAGGAGGGAGGGAAGGAGGGAGGGAAGGTGGAGAGGGAGGGGGGGAAGGAGGGAGGGGGAGAGGGAGGGAAGGGGGAGAGAGAGGGAAGGAGGGAGAGGGAGAGGGAAGGAAGGAAAGGAAGGAGGGAGGGAGAGAGGGAGGGAAGGAGGGAGGGAAGGAGGGAGGGGGAGAGGGAGGGAAGGGGGGAGGGGGAGAGGGAGGAGGAGGGAGGGAGGGAGGGAAGGAGAGGGAGCAGGGAGGGAAGGAGGGAGGGGGAGAGGAGGGAGGGAAGAGAGAGAGAGGGAGGGAAGGAAGGAAGGAAGGAAAGGGAGGGAGGAGGGAGGGAGAGAGGAGAGGGAGGGAAGGAGGGAGGGGAGAGGCAGGGAAGGAGGGAGGGGGAGAGGGAGGGAAGGAGGGAGGGGGAGAGGGAGGGAAGGAGGGAGGGGGAGAGGGAGGGAAGGAGGGAGGGGGAGAGGGAGGGAAGGAGGGAGGGGGAGAGGGAGGGAAGGAGGGAGGGGGAGAGGGAGGAAAGGAGGGAGGGGGAGAGGGAGGGAAGGAAGGAGGGGAGAGGGAGAGGGAAGGAGGGAGGGGGAGAGGGAGGGAAGGAGGGAGGGGGAGAGGGAGGGAAGGAGGGAGGGGGAGAGGGAGGGAAGGAGGGAGGAGGGAGAGGAGGGGAAGGAGGGAGGGGGAGAGGGAGGGAAGGAGGGAGGGGGAGAGGGAGGGAAGGAGGGAGGGGGAGAGGGAGGGAAGGAGGGAGGGGGAGAGGGAGGGAAGGAGGGAGGGGGAGAGGGAGGGAGGAGAGGAAGGGGGAGAGGGAGGGAAGGAGGGAGGGGGAGAGGGAGTGAGGGAGGGAGGGAAGAAGGGAGGGAAGGAGGGAGGGAGAGGGAGGGAAGGAGGGGGAGAGGGAGAGGGAGGAGAGAGAGAGAGAGAGAGAGAGAGAGAGAGAGAGAGAGAGAGAGAGAAGAGAGAGAAGAGAAGAGAGAAGAGAGAAGAGAGAGAGAGAGAGAGAGAGAGAGAGAGAGAGAGAGAGAGAGAGAGAGAGAGAGAGAGAGAGAGAGAGAGAGAGAGAGAGAGAGAGAGAGAGAGAGAGAGAGAGAGAGAGAGAGAGAGGGAGGGAGGGAGGGACACTAAGTAAAAGAAGAAGAAATAAAGAAAAGAATGAGAGAGAGAGAGAGATTGACTGACTGACTTACTGACTGACAAAGACAGACAGACAGACAGACAGACAGACAGACAAGCAGACAAAAACAGAGAGAGAGAAAGAATAAAGAAAAAATTGGAAGAAAGAAAAGAAAGAAGGTGTGAGTGTCGTGTCCACATGACTCCCCCCCCCCCCCCCCCCTTTCTCTCTCTCTCTCTCTCCGTATGTGTGTGATTTTGTAAGATGATCTGCCCTGAACCTGAGAGTACTTACTCCAACCTGCCAGTCTTTCATCGGTTGCGAAGTCCTTCCTTACCTGCAAAAGAAAGAGAATACGCACATTAATCAAATTGCTATTATTGGTTATTTTTTTATGTTTTATTTATTTTTTTATTTTATTTTTTATCAAATAACACTATATTATCTCTGGAGTGATAATTATGACTTTTGGTGAATGGAAGAATATCATGAAACAATTTTTTCTTCTTCTCTCACGCAATCTTTCATTTCTTAATAATGATAATAATCATAAAAACGTCTAGATTTAGTGTTCATATTTGCATATCACTGTTCCTCCCCCTACCCCCCCCCCTCCCACCAGCTCATCTCTATTTCAGAATCGCAAAACCGACGTAATTCCGACCAGTATTTTGCGAGCGATGTCAGTGTTAACTTTTGCTCGGTGTCGCCCGGGATTTTTGTCACGTGTTCTGTTGTTTTTGTTGTTGTTGTTGGTATTTTTTGTTTTGTGTTTTTGTTTGTTTGCTTGCTTGCATTTAATGGCTGGGTGTGTGTGTGTGTGTGTATGTGTGTGTGTGTGTGTGTGTGTGTGTGTGTGTGTGTGTGTGTGTGTGTGTGTGTGTGTGTGTGTGTGTGTGTGTGTGTGTGTGTGTGTGTGTGTGATTCCTTGCGGTTGTACTCACGCGTTTGATTTACGTATGTTATATGTGATTGCCATGAATATTACGAGATTAAAAATCGTGACTTCGCACTCACCCAGACTACACACACACACACACACACACACACACACACACACACCCACACACACACACACACACACACACACACACACACACACACACACACACACACACACACACACACACACACACACAACGTTAAAACAACTCGATAACGCACACAATACCCCGGGATCTCACACGAGGGTTACATGCCCCCCCCCCCCCCCCCTCATCCTCCCACTACCCCCCCCCCCTTCCCCTCCCTCAACCAGCCTCGACCAATCACGCGCGTTCTCTTAATTGTTTCCACAAACTCAACCCAAAAGTAATCCACAAATTTCTCCCCTCTTGGAGTTAGGGGGAAAGGGGAAACAAGGGGACACTGGATGAGAGGAAAGGGAAAAGAGGGGAAGGAGAGAGAGCAAGAGAAGGGAACAAATAGTATAAGAAGGGTAGAGGAAAGGAGAGCGAGGGGACGGGGAGAGAGGGAGGAGAGAGAGGAAGAGAAGGGAAGGAGAGAGAGAATAAGAACGGTAGACGAAAGGGAAGGAAGGGGAAGGAGAGTGAGAGAAAGGGGAATGGCGAAGAAAAAGAGGAAGAAGAAGGGGATGGAGAGATAGAATTAGAAGGAGTAGGGGAGAAGAAGAAGAAGATTAGAGAGGGGAAGGAAAGCGAGGGGACGGGGAGAGGTTAAGAGCGGGCGAGGGGAAAGATGGGGAAAGAGGGGAAGAAGACGGATGGAAAGAGAAATATAATAAGAAGGATAGGGGAGAGAAGAAGAGCAAAGAGACGAGAAAAGGGGAAAAGGAAAGGTGATGATACGGGAATGAAGATAATGCGAGAAAGACAAGGTGATAAACTGTGGGAAAATAAACAGGTGGATAAAGACACCGGATGACATATATGGGAGGGGGGGGGGGGATCTAGTAGCTCAAAATCCTTATTTTATTGAAATGGGAACTCCTCAAACTTTCTCTCTCTCTCTCTCTCTCTCTCTCTCTCTCTCTCTCTCTCTCTCTCTCTCTCTCTCTCTCTCTCTCTCTCTCTCTCTCTCTCTCTCTCTCTCTCTCTCTCTCCTCTCTTTCTCCCTCTCTCTCTCTCCTCTCTCTCTTTCTTTCTCTCTCTCTCCCTCCCTCTCTCTCTATCAGTCTATCTCTCGCTCTCTCTCTCTCTCTCTCTCTCTCTATCTATCTATCTATCTATCTATCTATCTATCTATCTCTCTCTCTCTCTCTCTCTCTCTCTCTCTCTCTCTCCCTCTCTCTCTCTCTCTCTCTCTCTCTCTCTCTCTCTCTCTCTCTCTCTCTTTCTCTTTCTCTCTTTCTCTCTCTTTTCCTCCCTCTTGGTCTGTCTCTCTCTCTATCTATCATCTATCTATCTATCTATCTATTTATGTATATCTATATCTACATCTACACACACACGCACGCACGCACACAGAGCCTCAGGAATCCGGAATAAGTCAAAGAGCTTTCCAAGAGCTTTCTCCGCGTAAAGGTCAGAGCTCCCTTTCTCTGGGGGGAAAGATCACCCATTTCACTCGCTAAATGGGACTATCTGTGAGATTTTCCCCTCACCCT
>NC_091586.1:18367380-18369880 GCF_042767895.1 Penaeus vannamei
TTGTGTGTATGTGTTTGTAAGTGTGTGTGGTTGTGTGTGTGTGTGTGTGTGTGTGTTTGTAAATGTGTGTGTGTGTGTGTGTGTATGTGTGTGTGTGTGTGTATGTGTGTGTGTGTGTGTGTGTGTGTGTGTGTGTGTGTGTGTGTGTGTGTGTGTGTGTGTGTGTGTGTGTGTGTGTGTGTGTGTGTTCTTCTCTTACCCCTCATTCTCTAGAGGGCTTCTTTCCTCCCTCCTCCCCCTCTAGAGACCTTCCCCTCGTCCCTAGAGATCATCTCCCCTCCTTCCCCCCCTCCTCCCTCCTTCTCCTTCTCCCTTCCCTCCTCCCTTCCCTCCCTCTCCTTCTCCTTCCCTCCTCCCGCCTCCCTCTCCTTCTCCCCTCCCACTCCCGAGAGCCCCCCCCCTCACCCCTCTCCTCTCGTGACCCCCCCCCCCTCTCTGCATTCACGAAGACCTATCCGAGAGAACTCATTATATTCCGGTCCTCGCGCGGACGGCTTTTAGGCCTTATGAATTATTTATTTATTAACTCCCTTCTTCCTCTTACTCCCACTTCTCTTCTCTCTTTTTGTCTCCTTTCGTCGTCCTCCTCTTTCCTCCTTCTCTTCTGTTTTGTTTTGTTTTTTTCTTATCTCCCTTACTTCTCCTACTTCTCCTTTTCTTTCGTTGTCTTCCTCATCGTTTCCCAAATTTCCTCTTCTTCCTGATTCTTCTCTTCCTCTTACTCTTCCCTTTGTTATTCTTTTCCTCTCCCTTTCCTCTTCCCCCTCCCCTTCCCTTTCCTCTTCCCCTTCCTCTTCCCTTTCCTCTATCCACGCTCTTCCTTCCCCATCCTTCCCCCTCCCTTCCCCCTCCCTTCCCCCTCCCTTCCCCCTCCCCCTCCGTGCCACATTGCACAAGCCCTGCATTCTTCCGTGGCTAAGAAGGCGTGCAACATTCGCCCCCCTGCAACAAATACCGAAAAAAGAGCGCACGAATGATGATGGTAATTATCCAGGTTGCAATGCAATCTTCGGAGTTGCAGTTTTGGCCGCTTGGTGTTGCATTTCGCTTGTTTTTGGCGTGGCAGATTAGGCCGATGGGGTGGGGGGGTGGGGGGAATTGTTGCATGGGAAATGTTTGGAGTTTTTAAGGAAGGAGAAAAGTTCTGGGAGGAGGAATAAGGGGTAAGAAGTGGAGGAGGAAAGGAAAAGAAAGAAAGAAGGAATGAGGAGTAAGAAGTAAACAAGGAAAGGAAAAAGAAAGAAAAAGAAAAAGAAAGAGGGAAAAAGAAAAAAGGGGAAAGGGTAAGAGAGATTTATTTTGAAAAGAAAGGCAGGAAAAGAAATGATAATTTAGAAAAGAGGGGAAAAGCGGGGAGTAATAAAAAAGAAGGAAAGATAATCTAGGAAAGGAAGGGGAGAGGAAATTGAGATAAGATAGATTAGAACAAAAGCCTAATGACCAGAAGTAAGAGAGAGAGAGGGGGGGGGGAGAAAGAAAGAGAGACAGAGAGATAGAAAGAGAAAGAAAGAATGAAAGAAAAGAAGAGAGAAAAGTGAGAGAGAGGGGGAAGAGGAGAAAGAAAGAAAGAGAGAGAGAGAAAGGGAAACAAAGAATGAAAGAAAAGAAGAGAAAGAGAGAGAGAGAGAGAGAGAGAGAGAGAGAGAGAGAGAGAGAGAGAGAGAGAGAGAGAGAGAGAGAGAGAGAGAGAGAGAGAGAGAGAGAAGGAAAGAAAAAAAAAAGAAAGAGAGAAAGAAAGAAAGAGAAAGAGGCAGAAAGAGAAAAAGATAAAGAAAGAGAAAGAGCAAGAGAGAGAGAGAGGGAAAGAGAATTCAAAGGCGTGAAGAGGACCTCCATCTCGCCGATAACGCGCGGTTTCGCCACAGCCCTGCGAGCGGGCCCGGGGGCGCTACGTGAGGCTAATGTCAGTGGAGCTCTAACCCTTTCATCGGCAAATTTGGGCAAGGAAGACGACAGGGTAAGAAGGTGAGAGGAAGGGAGGGAGGGGTGGGAGAGAGGAAGGGAGGGGATGGGGGAGGAAGGGATGGGAGAGGAAGGAAGGAAGGAAGGGGATGAGGTGGGACAGGGGGAGGGAGATGGAGAGAGGAAAAGGGGGATGGGAAAAGAGAGGAAAAGGAGGAGGGACAGAGGGAGAGGAAAAAGGGGAGGGAAAGAGGGAAAGAAAGAGAGGAAGGGAAAGAGGAAGAGGGAGGAGAGAGAGAGAGCCCGGGCGCCAGGACCCCCAGGACCAGCGACGCCTCTCCAGAATCCAGGCACTCTCTCCTTGCGGGAGCCAGGCAGTAGTTGTATTTCGCCTGCCCACGCCCCCCCCCCTTCCCCCTCTCCCTCTCCCTCTCCTCTACCGCCTCCCTCTCTCTCCCTCTCCCTCTCCCTCTCCTCTACCGCCATCCCTCTCTCTCCCTCTCCCTCCCTCCCTCCCTTCCTTCCTCTCCTCCACTGCCTACCCTCTCTTCACCTCCCACTCTCTCTTTCCCTCCCTCTCTCTCCCTTCCCTCCCTCC
>NC_091586.1:18392380-18394880 GCF_042767895.1 Penaeus vannamei
AATCCCTGTCCCTCTCCCTCCCTCCCTCCCTCCCTCCCCCCCTTTCTCTTCCCATTCCACTCATGTGATATAACGATTTTATTATTTTTTTCAATCCGTTTTATTTATTTTTATCGATTGTCTTTTGTTCTTTTACGATTCGCCTTTGTTCCTGATCACGTGTCAAGTGCGCAACGAGGGGCTGTCCCTGTGCGAGGCCAAGCACTTTGCGGGTTCACTTAATACGTGTTGGCTGCTGCTTCTGTTGATCCTGCAACGGGTGAAGTGGCGTTCGCTGAAGTGGCTTTTAATGTTGTTGCAATATCATTCGATTTTTTTATTTATTTGTTTGTTTGTTTATTTATTTATTTATTTATTTATTTATTTTGGTGGTGGTGGTGGTGTTGATGAGTCCTCTTTTTTGTTTTATTTTGTTTTTTTTTCTCTCCCTTTCTCTCCCTCCCCCTTCCTTTTCTTCCTCTCCCTCTTCCCATCCCTTTCGTTCCCCTCCCCTCTCCTCTCTTTCGTCTCCTCTTCTCTTCATTCCTCATCCATCCCCTCTATTCCTTACACCAAAATAATTCTAATCCCACCTCTTCTTCCTTGTCCTTTGTCTTCTCTTCTTCTTTCTCTCCCTCCTCCTGTCTTCGCCTCTCTTCTTTCCTCTCCTCCTATGCCTCACCCTCTTTCATCCTTCCCTCAATCCTTGCACCAAAAGTATTATGATCCCACGTCTTCCTCTTCCTCTCCTCACCCTTCCCTTCCCCTCTTCCCCCTATCCCCCATCCTTTCCCCTTCCCTCGTCATCTTCCCCCTCCTAAATCCTCCCCCCTTCCCTCCCCCTCCAACATCCCTACCCTCCCCATCCCCCCCTTCACATTCTCTCCCCTTCCCTCCCCTCTCCCGTCCTCCCCCTCTGCCATTCCCCCCTTTCCTCACCCTGTCCCATCCACCCTCCTTCACCTCCTCCCCACCCTCCACCCCATTGCCTGCATCCGAAATTCTTACGACCGCCCCCAACAGTAGCCCCCGCCCCCTCCTCCCTACCTGCGTCCCTCCCCGTCAGAAAGTACTCCCTCCCTCTCTCCCGCCCTCCCCCTTCCCTCCAACCACCCACCTTCCCTCACCCTGTCCCGTCCCACCCCCCTTCATCCCACCCCTGCATCCAAAATTCTTACGACCGCCCCCAGCAGTAGCCCCCTCCCCCTACATGCGTCCCTCCCCGTCAGGAAGTACTCCCCCCGAGCGGCTGGAACCCCCGCTGGCGGCGCTGGCGGCGGCAGGTGATGGCGGCAGCGATATGAAGACGGCGACAGGCCAGCACTTACGAGCAGGCTAAAGTTTCGCGGCATTAGACGTTGAAATATGACGTCCAATATTGGAGGCGAATCCCCATTTCCCCCTCCACCCCCCAATCCCACCCCCACCCCTCTTCCCCCCTCCTCTGCTTAAAAAAAAAAAAAAAAAAAAAACTTTCAAAAACTATACCTCGTCCCTTCCTTTTATTTCTCCTCCTCTCGTCTTTGCTAAAAAAAAAAAGGGAAAAAAAGAAAAAAACTATACCTTTCCTTTTATTTCTCCTCTTGACCTGAAAACAAGAAGGAGAAGAAGAAAGGGAAAAAAAAGTCTCGACTTGTCTCATCCAGTGGGTAATAAGACAGGATCTGTCTGATGGAGAAATAAATCCGTAGGGACTCCTGCCAACGTATATAAGTGTGCAGGGGCTGAAGGGCGGCGCTGCATAGGTGGACAACCCGCCGTAAATTAAGATGTCCGGCGGGTAGTGAAATATGGAGTGGGCGCCCCGAGAGTTTTGCGCGGCGGGAGGAGGAGGAGGAGGGGGAATGTGAAGGGAGAGAGAGGAGAAGGGTAGTAGGGGGTAGTAGGGATGGGTGAAGGGGAGGGGAGAGAGAGGGGAAGGGTAGTAGGGATGGGGGAATGTGAAGGGAGAGAGAGAGGGAATGGTAGGGGGATGGGTGAAGGGGAGGGGAGGGAGAGGGGAAGGGTAGGGGGATGGGTGAGGATGAGGTGGAAAGGAGGGAAGGGTAGGGGGATGGGTGAAGGGGAGGTGGGAGAGAGGGATAGGGTAGGGGGGATGGGGGAATATGAAGGGAGAGAGAGAGGGGAAGGGTAGGGGGGATGGGTGAAGGGGAGGGGAGAGGGGAAGGGTGGAAGGAAGGAGGGGGAGGTGAAAGAGAAGAGGAGAGAGGAAGTGGAAAAAGGGGGTCGGTTTTGGAGTATGGTGAGGCGTGATTCTTCTTCTTTCTCTTTTCCTCCTCCTCCCTCTACTTCCGTTCCTAGACCTTTTCGTTCTTCTTCTTCTTCTTCTTCTTCTTCTTCTTCTTCTTCTTCTTCTCCTCCTCCTCCTCCTCCTCCTCCTCCTCCTCCTCCTCCTCCTCCTCCTCCTCCTTAATCTCACTCCCCCTTTCTTCTCTCTCTCTTTCTCTTTCTTAGTTCAAGACTGCGGAGTGCCCCCCCCCCCCACCGTGACAAGGCGAGGGCGCCGTGAGAGGGCACCTGG
>NC_091586.1:18399880-18402380 GCF_042767895.1 Penaeus vannamei
AGGGAATGAGGGCGGGGGAGGGAGGGGGAGGGGAGGGGCGAAAGGTCACAGATAATCCCCTTGGAGGCACTCCCTGCTTGACCTCCTGCGCGTGGCACGGGTGGTGGTGGCAGGGCTGACTGATGGCCCTGCCGCTGGTGTTGCTTCGGTGGTTGCAGGCGGACGGGAGTGCGGGTTGCATGCGCTGTTAGTATGTGTGTGTGCGTGTGTGTGTGTTTGTGTGTGTGTGTGTGTGTGTGTGTGTGTGTGTGTGTGTGTGTGTGTGTGCGTGTGTCTGTTTGCATCTGTGCGTCCATGTATGTATGTATGTACATGCGTCGCCTCGTAGCTTTTCCATCGGCGCCGCCGTATTTCATTTCATTTCGCGTGAGTGATCGTGTTTACCGAATGTGCTGAGTCACCGCGTCGGCCGAGGGCGGCTGCAACCGCCCGTAATGCTGCAGCGCATTGCAACGGCAGGCTGTACGCCATAAAAGCGCCGTATCCTCCCCGCGGGACAATAACAACGAAGCTAATGGTCGTGCAACATCAGGCCAGCGCCGGGCGGTGACTGGCGGCGGCGGCGGCGTCAACGAGTATATATGTGTGTGCGTGTGTGTTTCATGGGCCGGACACGAGCCGCGCCTCGCTCGCTCGGTTGATGATGGGGTGTTGATGAGGTCATGGGGTGGGACGGGGTGGGGTGGGGTGGGGAGGGTGGCTTGCATGTGTTTATTGGTTTATTTACCTGTTTATTCATCTGTCGGTTTGTCTGATTTTTCTTTCGCGTTTTTTGGATTTATTTGTTTAGTTTATTTCTTCATCTCCGTAATACCCTTCTCTCTTTTTTTATTCTCGCTAATTCATCCTTTTTTTCCCCTCATCTAGTTTGGACCCTTTTCCTCTCAATCCTTTTAGTATTTTCATTACCCCTCTTGTTTGCGCTTCCCCTCCCCCCCCCCCCATCCCCTCCCCGTTCACCCCCCCCCTCCTCCCTCGCCGTGTCCGAATGCCCCGTCTTGGGCTTCGTCTCTGCCTCGCCGTCGTGGCTGAGTCGCCGCTGAGTTTCCCCTCGGGTTGGATGTCGGAGGGGGGAGGGGGGGGGGGCTGTGGTTCTCTGCGCGTCGTCTCGTTTCTCTCTCTTTCTCTTTTCGTCTCTTCTCTCTCTCTTTTCGTCTCTTCTCTCTCTCTTTTCGTCTCTTCTCTTTCTCCTTTCGTTTCATCTCTTTTTCTCTTTCTCTTGTCTTTTCTTTCCTTTCTATTTCTCATTCTTTTTGTCTTTTTCTGCCTTATATATATATATATATATATATATATATATATATATATATATATATATATATATATTCACACACACACACAAACATATACATACATACACACACACACACACACACACACACACACACACACACACACACACACACACACACACACACACACACACACACACACACACACACACACACACACACACATACACACACACACACACACACACACACACACACACACACACACACACACACACACACACACACACACACACACACACACACACACACACACACTCCTTCTATATGATATACACACACAAACACACACACGCACACATAAATTTATATGTATATATACATATGTATTAATGACAAACCTCAATTATTTTGGCATCACAGATTTTTATTTTATTGTGTACTTTAAAGGAAGGGGGATTTAAAGAACTTGAATTCAGAGTCATCACCCGATGAGTTGAGACCTTAAGGATTCATCCTCCTTTGAGGCAAATTCGGAAATTCGAGGATGATATGCCACGAATACTAAAAAGAGAGAAAAATATAAATGTCTCTCCCGGAGGCTTTAACATGTAACCTCGGCCGCACGCGTTCCGTAGACCAAATGTCAACAGCTCTCAGACAGATTGTCTCTTCCACAACGGACGCACATCTCGTCCGAATGACAAAGAAGCGAAATATTCTCAAAATGCAATGCGACGCGCGGGGCCGAAAGAGCGCGCGGCCGCCGAAGTCTGCGGGGAATGCACGCCCGGATTCAACTATGTTTGTGTCCCGCTTTTCATGTTTGTTTTTCGTGGGCGGCGGCCAGATTTTTTATTATTGGGATGACCTTGCACATTATTCTGTCTCTTTATACGTATTTTTTCCCCCCAAATTATTCTATTTTCAGTATCTGCTCTATTACATTTTATCCTAATTGTATTACACAATCATCAATGTAATTCATCCGTTATCCTGTGGTCTTCAGTTCTTTTTATATCACCCGGGTCTGACCTTTACCCCTGCTTCTTGTTCCTTTTATGACATATTTCCCGCGGTTGCTTTCGGTACCCGGCTGGAAACAGAATCTCTGTGGTTCCGGGAAGTATCTCGCGTGTCGTCTGAGTGCCAGCGACGAGGCTTCGGCCGATTGGAATTTCATCTTGCGAAAGCCGTCTGTACTCATCGTCGGGATTGGCGAGGCGTTCGGTTGAGTCGGATGAATCTCGGTTGGATTGTTTTTTGAG
>NC_091586.1:18407380-18417380 GCF_042767895.1 Penaeus vannamei
ATCTCTGTCTGTCCCCTCTCTCTATCTTTCTATATATTATCTCTTTCTCACTGTCATTCTATCTATTATCTCTCTCTCTCCTCTCTCTATCTCTCACACACTCACTCACTCTCTCTCTTTCTCTCTCTCTCCTGTATATCTTCTTTACTTTTTTCATTCTCTTTTTTATTCTCTGCATTTCTGATTTTCTTGTGCGCTCTGATTACGGCGCTGTTGTTTGAATGCATTTCCTTTTTTTCGGTTCTTTTTTGTCTTTTTTTCTTCTTTTTTTTTTCCT
This sequence comes from Penaeus vannamei, assembly GCF_042767895.1. NCBI lineage: Eukaryota > Metazoa > Arthropoda > Malacostraca > Decapoda > Penaeidae > Penaeus > Penaeus vannamei. Next base: position 18,407,658 of record NC_091586.1, read on the forward strand.
CGCTGCACGTGGGCTTCCATTCGCTTTCATTTTATTTTTGTTTTCTGACAATTCCATTATTCGTTTCCTATTATAATCTCTCATCTTCTCATCTTTATCATCACTATCTAAGAACCCTCTAATACGCAACACCTTAAGACGGGCTTTAGTGGTCATGACCTTTGACCTCGGGGGCTCTCTTCGGGTCGTGGCGGAAAGGGAAGAAGAAAAAGGGAAACATTGCAAACGGGGCTTCGTGAGCGCTGGCTTTTTTTTTGTGTGTGTGTTTCTCTTTTTCTATCTGTCTATATTTTCTCTCTTTCTTTCTTTCTCTCACTTTTCATGGTTTTTGTAAAGTCGCATCTACCCATTATTTTGTCTTCACTTTATTTTCTACTTAATCGTTTATTTTGTCCTCCCTTTTTTTCCTTTTTTCACGTTTCTCTTTCCTATTTGTATTTTTTACCTTCCTGTTTTTGAGGGAATAGAGGAAGCCACAGTAAGAATGGGTAAAGTTTGCTTCTGTCCTTGAATTGTCCTTGCTGACATTGTCCAGGGGGAATCCGGAGTCCCTGTAAAGTCCTCTGAAAAAGCTTTTCGTTGCCGCCGAGGAGTCTTTGGAAAGTCCCTGGAGCATCCTTACGCAGTCCGAGCAAGATCTGTGTAAAGTCCTTGAAATATGTTTCCGCTCTTCGAGAAATCCTCGGAGAGTCCCCGGAGCGCCCTCGCTGAATCCTTTGAAAATCTCTGCAGAAGTTTCCGGACGCTCCGTGGTCTCCGTGAGGAGACCACGGAGCGTCCGGAGCGTCCTTGCAGCGGCCAAGTCGAGTTCCCGAAGCTTCCCTTCCGAGTCGAGGCACAGTTCCCCGACCTTTCGCGGAGTTGCGTCGGCGCGGACCCTTCCCGACTCGAAGGGCGAGCCACCTGGCGTCCGTTCGAGAAACCTTAGCTGTCGGCCCTTGCGGAGGGAGCGACTGGGGGAGGGGGGAGGGGAAGGGGAGGGGCAAGAGGGGGAAGGGGGACAGGAAAAGGGAAAGGAGGTGGGGCAAGAGGTGGAAGGGGAAGGGGAAGGGAAGGGGAGGGAGAGAGGAATAGGGAGAGGTAGCAGGGGGTGGGAAGAAGGGGGAAAGGAAAGGTGGGAAGAGGTGAAGAGGAGGACAGGGGGAGGGGAAGGGCAGGGAGAAAGAGAGAGGGAGACGTGGAAGGGGGAAGAAGGTGGGGGAGTGATACATCGGACCTGTTGAATCACACACCGCATCGACGGGTGACGTCATGCGAAGTCTGTCATGGCGATGCCTCATCCGGGCGCTTTTCTCCGACCTGTCACGCGCCGTTTCCCGCGGGTGATGTCACGGGGTCACGCGTCCTGCGACTCGCGTGGCCGGGATGCCCTCTTAATAGGGAGAGCTGCGAGGCCGCCGGGGGAGGGGGGGGGGGCGTGAGAAAGCGAGACGCCGGACTTCGGTGTCGCCGCCCGCGCCCGCGGCTCTCGCTCGCCGGGCCTTGGGTGGCGGCGGGTTTCCTTGCCTGTGTTTTCTTTGTGCTTGAATTTTTCTCTTTTTTGTTTCCTCTCTTTTTCTTTCCGTTGGGGGGGGGGGGGACTTGAAGGAAGGGTTCAGCTTTCCTCCGTCCCGGGCTTGGGCTTGCAGGCATACGGCCGGTTTGTTATAAAATGCCCGGCTCAGTGAATATTCGTATATATAGATATGCATATGCACACAAATACATACATGTTTGTCTATCATATATATATATATATATATATATATATATATATATATATATATATATATATATATATATATATATATATATATTATATATATATATATTTATTTATTTATTTATATATATATACATATATCTATCTATCTTTACGGTACACGTGCATGTCTAGACTGATAGATATGCATTTATTTCAGAGCCTCGCACAAACCGGCCGATAGTGTGGTGTCTCGGGGCTGCGGGCGGGGGCGGGCGGGGGCGGGCGGGGCGGGTGGAATGTATGGGTGGGCGCGGATCAAGTTTCTGGGACGATGGCTCGATATCCAGAAGCTCCGTGACGTCACAGCTCCCCTTTTCACACTTAAGCCACTCGTCCGAAGGGGGGGGGGGTGCGGGTTCCTTATGACTTTTTGTGTTGACTTTTCTTAATAGTTTTGTTTATTCAGGGAGTTGTGGGCGGACTCAGTGCCGCAGTCTAGCCCTGACTAGAATAAGATTTGCCGTGTGTAGATTTTACGGATATAAGGAATTTAGGGTCGGGGCATCTTTCGCCCGACACTGCTATATTTCTGCGACCGCTTTTAGTTGTCAGGGCGTGACCCGCACGACCCCCGCCGCCGGCGACCCTCCCGCGGCCGGAATGCACGGCGCGTCGGCACAGCTTTCGCTGCGCATTCCTGGGGGATGAAGACGTTTAAACGCCTCGCCTTTTTCTCTTCCTTTTCGAGGGCGTCCCCTTCGCTCCTGAGGGATTCACGGCCGCCGCCCCGCCGCCCGCACGTATTCCGGGAGGGGCGCGGGCGTGTCACTGCCAAGGCGAGGGAGGTGGCCGGACCAGCGCGGGCGTCCTGACAAGCGTGTCGGACCGGATCCCATGACCCTGCGGCGGCGGCGGCGGGCTCATGGCCAGCGGCTGCGGGTTGCACACGGCCCATGGCCTCCTGCGAGGGCCTTGGCGCTGGGGGGGGGGGGCGCTGTCGGTGCTGTTCTTGCTCTTGTTGTCGTCCTTGTGAGCTGACTCGCCGCGGGAGGTCAAGGGCCGAGCATCGTATATCCAGACTTCGGTGGTACGATCACGGGCTCCGTTTTTTCCTTTTTTTCCGTGTCGCTTCCTCCGCCCTGCCGTGGATGCCCTCCCTCGCCCACTCCTTCGGCTTCGCTGCCGGCCCTCGTCGGAGTCCTTCGGGCTGCAGCGCGTCTCGAGACGAAGACCCGGGGGCGCCGACGTCGTGTTGGGATCTGTTCGAGGCCGAGATTGCGGCCCCGACAGCCCAGCGCGCCCATGTCCTGTCGTCTAAATATAGGCGCGGGTTGCATTCCGCGGCGTAAATCTGGCCTTAATCTTCGGTGGCGGGGGGGGGGGGGGGGGAGGCGCGTCACCCGCTCCCCGGAATCAACTTGATACTTGAGGGAGCGGAGGGCAGCGCCGCAAGGGTGGAAGTCCCTTATTATTCGGAGGGGGGATGACCCATCGAGACAAGACAAGGGGTTTGGTTATGGAGGCCGGCGGAATGTGTCGATGACGGCCGGCAGAGAGAGGGGGAGGGGGATGGGTTACCATGCCTGCACCTTTGGTCCTCGAGGGGCGGCTCTCTCTCTCTCTCTCTCTCTCTCTCTCTCTCCTCTCTCTCTCTCTCTCTCTCTCCTCTCTCTCTCTCATCTCATCTCTCTCTCTCTCTCTCTCTCTCTCTCTCTTCGTCTTCTTTCTCTCCTCTCTCTTCTTCTCTTCTCTTCTCTCTCTCTCTTCTTCTCTTCTCTTTCTCTCTCTCTCTCTCTCTCTCTCTCATCTCTCTCTCTCTCTCTCTCCTCTCTCTCTCTCTCTCTCTCTCTCTCTCTCTCTCTCTCTCTTCACACACACACATGTATAATGACCAAAGAAAAGAATGACCAGGGGAAGAGAATGAAATTTATCTGTTTATCCATCTACCTATATCCGCGCACACATACACATATACATACATGTGTGTGTATGTATGTATGTATGTGTATGTGTGTATATGTGTGTGTATACATATAGAAAGATCAATAGATAGATAGATAGATGGATAATTAGAAAGATGAATAAGTATAGATAGATAAAAGTCATGATCTCTGTAGGCCTATCGTCCCTCTACAGATGTCCCTCCGTAAACATATTTCACCCCCTTCCCATGCCCCTTCTCGTGAACATTATCCATTAAGAAGAATACCCAATCAAGAAAACGAGGAATAGAGAGAAAGCAGAGTAAAGAAGCGACAAGACAACGCGATGAAAGCAAGGAGGTATGATGCAGACGAAGAGAAGTGAGGCAGAGAGACAGGGCGTGACAGGGGAGGGTGCTCCGGCCCGGAGATGTCAAGTGTCGGGATGGCAGTGCCGAGGGCGCCCTTTCCGTCACGCGCTTGCAGGGAGGGTCGGCGGGCGGGGACGTGGGCGGTGGGTCGGGGCTGGGGGGGGGTGTTTGTTTAGTTGGTTTGATTCTGTTTTTTTTTTCGTTTGTTTGTTTTTGTTGTTGTTGTTTTAAAAGGGTTAAGGCGTCAGGATTTTTGTTCGTCTGTGTGTATTTGTTTGTTTGTTTGTTCATCTAGATGTGTGTGTTTGTGTGTGCGTGCGTGCGTGTACGCGTACGCTCACTGAATACCTAATTGCTCCAGGGAATTCTCTAATGGCAACCCTGGGGCTCCTGGCACCGAAGGTCACAGAGTCAAAAGACGAAGATTTACCCCCGCCGTGCACTGCAAAGTGAGATTTGTTGCTCACATCTACACGTCCGTTTTATTGACTGCACATTACCGTTCACTCTCAGGAAGCCTATATATGTATTTTTTTTTCTTTCGTTCCAGGCTGCCTTCCACTGGGTCAACCCCCTGTCCATGAGGTACCTTCGCAACAGACGCGCGCACCACATCAACATAGTGAAGGTAAGAGGAAGGCGCGAGGTTTGCATCACCTACATGCCCGTGTGGACGAGTTGACACCTTCATGTAGATTGTTCTTGGTCTCCGTGGGTACGCATTCAGACTAAACTAACGCGTATGTACGGTACATATACATACCGACTAACGTATTTTCATACATATTCCTTTCCTGTTCCCTTCTATCTCATATTCTCGTCTCTCTTTCTTCCTGTCTCTGTTTCTCTCTCTCTCTCTCTCTCTCTCTCTCTCCTCTCTCTCTCTCTCTCTCTCTCTCTCTCTCTCCTCTCTCTCTCTCTCTCTCTCTCTCTCTCTCTCTCTCTCTCTCTCTCTCTCTCTCTCTCCCCTCCCTCCCTCCCTCCCTCCTCCCCATCCTCTCTCTCCCTCTCCATGTCCATCCCTCCTCTCTCTCTTGCATCTCCCTGTGTCTATTTATTTATCTCTCTCTCCCTCTTCCCCCTCTCTCTCTCTCCCTCTTCCCCCTCTCTCTCTCTCCCTCATCCACCCCCGCTTCTTCTTCCTCCTCTCATTCTCTCACTCTCCTACTTTCTTTTCCTTTCTTTGCCTGTCTCCCAATCTCTCTCTCTTGACTTTTCCTCTTCCTGTTTCCCTTTTTCGTTTCCAGCGGACTTCTCTCTCCTCTCGTCGCCCAAAGCCTTCAGTTGATTTCCTTCTGTGTTACGTATTTCTCCTACGTCAAATATCACCGTTTCTTCTTCTTTTTCTTATCTTATTATTTCTTATTATTATTATTATCATTATTATTATTTGTATTCTTCGTTTTTCTTTTTCTTCTTCCCCTTCCTTTTCTTCTTTCTTTTCTTCTTCTTCTTTATTTTCTTCTTCCTTTTCTCCTTCTCATTTTCTTCCGTTTCTCCTTCTCTTTCTTCTCCTTCTCATTTTCTTCTTTTTCTCCTTCTCTTTCTTCTCCTTCTCATTTTCTTCCTTTTCTCCTTCTCATTTTCTTCATTTTCTCCTTCTCATTTTCTTCCTTTTCTCATTCTCTTTCTTCTTCTGATTTTCTTCTTTTTCTCCTTCTTCCACGCCACACCCCCACGCCGACATCCCACATGCAATGGATAACCTCTCATCCTCCAATCTGCAACACCCCCCGATTTCTGCCTTGTATTGCCATTAAAGTGTTGATTGTGATTCCGCAGGCCGAGTTTTGCGAGGAAGAGGTAGTGTGGAGGAACTATTACAGTGCCAAGGGAAAGGTTAACCGCCAGGCCAGAGTTCTTGAGATGCGGACCCCGCCGCTGCCCCTTGAGGTGGAGCAGGCAGGAGAGGGTTCTCGCGCGCTCGCGCTTTCTGCGTCTCTCTCTTACTTGTGCTCTTGGCCTTGCTCTGTCGATCTGTCTCTTCTTTCGGTCTTGCTCTATGTCTCGATTCTCTCTCTCCCTCCCTTCTCTTTCTCTTTCTCTTTCTCTTTCTCTTTCTCTTTCTCTTTCTCTCTCTCTCTCTCTCTCTCTCTCTCTCTCTCTCTCTCTCTCTCTCTCTCTCTCTCTCTCTCTCTCTCTCTCTCTCTCTCTCTCTCTCTCTCTCTCTCTCTCTCTCTCTCTCTCTCTCTCCTTCTCTTCCGTGCCATCTCTCTCCCTCTCTCTCTCTCCCTCTCCCTCTCCCTCACCCTTCCCTCCATCCCTTTCCTTCTCCCCCTCTCCCTCCCACTTCCCCCATCTCTATCTATCTATCTCCATCTCTCCCTCTCTCTCTCCTTCTCTCCCCCTCACTCCCTCTGTCCCCCTCTCTCTCCCTCGCTTTCCGTAGATATGTTATCGCAACGCTTTCAAAGGCCTCGCTTCAAGATGCAACTTGGCGACAGAGGTTCCCAATCCGTGTCTCCTCCTGACATCATGTTCCTTTTCTTTTTTTTAATGCATACTTTTCGAATAAGTGGTAAAAATATTCGCCAGTCTGCACAAGCTTTATATACCTGATTTTAGTGCAATGTTGCCTGAGGACTTGGCTTCATAGAATGTTATTGATACCCCTAGCAAATGAGCCTACAATATTTTCCCGCAAGGCCTCGCGAGGACCTCGAGTGTCGCGAGCCGCCGGTTGTGAATCACAGCCTCGTAATGGCCGCACAAAACTGAGTTATCGCTGAGGAAGGCGAGGCAGGCGAGGCGCGCGAGGCAATGGCAGAATTAGCGAGAGTCCATTGCCTCCAGGAGACTCGACAGATTAGGAAGTGCGGGATCTTTACGACTAAACTAATTGATAGTGATGCGTGTTCCAGTGTACGTTCGAATGACTTCGATTCATGTGAAGTTCATCTGTTGTTGTTTTTTATTATGTTTTATCAGTTTTGTGATACTTTGCTGATGCTATGTTAGAATTCTTTTTTAGAGGATTTTGACTTCTCATTGTCATCTCGGTGGTACTCTCCCTGTGCAGTCGAGTCCATTCACCCCCCCCCCCCTTGCCTGTGAATTACAGGGGGCAGATCGTACAAGCTTTCTACTTGCGATTTGCTTCATTCTGAAATTTCGAGTTTTTGCCATCCAGTACATTCTGAATAACATTAGATATTTGCTGTTAAGACGAGTAAGGGAGTCAATCTCATGGCCCGCGGACCAAATGTGGCCCTCAAGATGGTCATAAGTGGCCCGCAGGGTAACGAGAGTGATTATTAGGCCACCAATTTTATTTGTTGCTTTTCGAATTCACCGCTTCATTTTTTATGCATTTTGAAATAATAATAATAATAATAATAATAATAATAATAATAATAATAATAATAATAATAATAATAATAATAATAATAATAATAATAATGATAATAATAATAATAATAAGGCCGGACCCGAAGCCACTACAGGTTTTGCTTTCGTAAACCTGTGAATATTACCACTATCAGAGGCACCTGCTGCCGGAAACCAATCAGAGAGCTTCTTTGTAGTCACGTGCTAGAGGACGACCAATCAGTAAGCGTCTATCTTTCTAAACAATGTAGCGCCTCAGGTTTTGTTGTGTGCGCCACTCTAAACTCTAGTACTTAACTAAACATAGTTTTAAACTATAAGTTTAGTTTAGACTTTAGTTGTAGAGTGGTTTATAGAGCATGTGGACAGTAGAGCAGATCGGTGTTTTCTTTGAAAAGCTGAAAGTCTGCACGCCAAAGAAGGCAGCAAATGCCAGTGGAAAGGGACCCGACGCAGCTAACTTTTGCTGGTGGAGGTGTTTTTGCCTTTTGGGCGTGGATTTTAAAGTTGCTGGCTAACCAAACTTTGGATTGACATTATGCAAAACAAAAATTACAGTAGTATTAGTAAATGCAACGCACGTAATTTCAGTCAAAAACAATTTTCTTCAGTCGGAATTGTAGTTATAGATCAAAGGGCAGGATTTATTACATAAAACGTGCCATGAAAAGCTGAAAACTTGAACAATACTGTATTCTTTATGTTTTTTAAGCCCTATATCTTCACCCCAGACTTTTTTTTTGTCCTATCACTATTTTTTTACGAAAAATTCCGAGAAGCAACAAATAAAATTGGTATGGCCTTCTCCTGGTAAGTTATGATCGCCGTGAAGGAAAGTAGTCGTATAGATTTTGTTACCATTTGTGTCACTAAAAGTATAATAATTAATATATGTAATATAAAAGTTTTAGCAACAAAATGAAAATTGACCCGCAAAGTTTTTTTTATTTTAGGTTGATTAATCCGACCTAAATTAAGGCCAAGTGGTCCGTCCCCCCCCCCCTCCCCTCGCTCCATAGAGAAAGAACAGCAGTGATAATCGAATTTCACGTTGCTTAGGGCATTGCTTATGCATTTTTATGCCAATTTCTATTTAAATACTTTTTTCTCACTCACCAGCCGTAATTCGCAGCCATATAGCTTAAAAAGACATGAACGCTTCTTTGATTACTGCACTATTCTTTTGAAATGATTGATGTTCTTAGTTCTCTGTGAAATAAAGGGTCATGCTTAAATGTTAATCAGGAGTGTCATCCAAATTCCTCTGTTGATTTGCTTCCTTCAGACACATTTCACTGCTAAAGAGACCCGCGCCCTTTCCTGATTTGTATACCATGCTTGGATGATAGTTCAGTGACCAGGATAACCAAGCAATGGAGACAATGCCCAACTGTCCTTGATAATCCATTACTTTTAAGCCTCTAAGTTCATGTCTCGCATTATATTGTTGCCAAATAAAGATAAAGACCCAGGTTAGAGCGTTCCCGTCCTCCCGCAGGCCGAGCTGGAGGAGGTGGAGGTGGTGAGGAGGAGCTACCACAATGCCAAGGCGAAGAACAACCGCAAGGCCCAGGTCCTGGAGGCGCCCTGCAGTCCGACCAGCCCGTCGCCGGTCTCCTCCGAGGACGAGCAGTCGGGGGAGGACAACGCGGAGGAACCCAAAGCCAAGCAGGGAGAAGGGGCCTCTCAGACAGAAGAAAAACCCGATGACGGTCTGGACACAAGCATCGCTGAGGACAAGGGCGTCTCGGAGGCGGCTGAGCAGGTCGAGAAGTTGGAGTTGGAGGAGGGCGAGCCGGAGAGTGTAACGGAGAGGCTGTGAGGGCAAGATTCGTTGCCTTCTATTCAGTATTGTGAGAGATTAATTGGTAGACCATTCTCGTCCGTGATGTAATGAGATTATAATGTAGACCGATGTGCTTTAACCAGGTTTGATGTCTCTTTGGAACAATGGCAGTTACCTGCATTTTTTTTATTTAATGATTTCAGTGATTTGCCAGGATAGGGAAAGAAGTTTAATGTGACAACAGTTTTAAAGATGTCACAGGAGTACTTTGTAAATTATCACTATAACATTGTAACTTCCAAGATGTATTAGTGATAGCCATCTCAGAATTACAAAATCTGAACATTCAAATATACTAGTCTTGACATAATTCAAAAACTGATTTGCATTCCTAAGTGGTGCTGCCTGTGCCTCCAGTGCATTAGTAGGTAACTGTTATCATATAAGTGGGTATTGTGGGAGAAAACATCTCAGTGTATATTTGAGACCGAGAGAGAGAGAGAGAGCGAGCGAGAACTAGAACGATAGCGAGAGAGAGAGAGAGAACAGAAATGTAGTTGTGCACATAGCAGTTTTTATTTTTTAAAAATGGTTTGACTGTTCTATTCTGTTATTGATATTACTGTTTCACAT
>NC_091586.1:18419880-18422380 GCF_042767895.1 Penaeus vannamei
GTATATATATATATATATATATATATATATATATATATATATATATATATATATATATATATATATATATATATATATATATATATATATATATATATATATATATACATACATACATACATACATACATACACATATACAACTGAGCCATTTTTCTTGCCATAGGTGTGACAGATGATATAATATGAAAGTACAGTAGAAAGAGGTGTTATCATAAATTTTCCCCTATTTTTGCTAAATTTTCCAGTGAACAAAATGCAATCCTTTTTTATACCATAAGAATCTCAGAAAGATGTAAAAGCAATTACATCATTGCAAGGACACCATGTACACCTTTTCTTTATTTTATTTTCTTCTATAAAAGATAATCTATGTCAGAACTTATGTTAATCTCTGACACTGATGTCTGCACTGATTTGCTTCATAAGATATTACCCTTAAACAAAACAAAAAAAAAAAAAAAAAAAAAAAGGTATAAAAAAATATTTGCTGATTGGAACTAGATTTTAAGTTTCAGAATTTGTGAGATTGGGAACCTAATGTTAAGGTAGGTTTTACTAGAGTATTTGAGATCAAACAGGTATTCTCAGAAAAGTATTTAATGTTTATTATGTATTACTTCCATATATGTAGAAAAGGAATGTATGGAATTATTTGCATTTGCTAAAATATATATTTATATTTCAATAGTACATTTTTTTGATGTATGAAAATGCTGTAGAATGTAGTTTAAGTTAGCACTATGATATAATATACATTGTCAGGGAAGTTAAAAGCACATCTAGAATATGATAATATTTAGATTATAGTTTAATTATGCACCATTTATCACTAACATCAAAAATAATTGTACATCATCTTTTTGTTTTTTTAATGAGTGAAGTTCTTCATTATTTTATCATCACTTCAATATTTGTGAATTATATCATTATGAAACAGTTTTGAAAGAAAAATATACTTGGAGCTTCCAGTATTTTTGTGTGTTTGGCAATGGGGCTAAAAATAATTATGACAAAGGTATTGCAAGAGAAGAGGTGCTTTGGTAACTCAAATTAGAGTAAGGTTTCATTTATAATAATTCAGTGAGGTGCAGAGAGTATCCAGAGTGTATTGACAAGAAAATCAAATACTTATTTTGATGTGGATTCCTGCTTGTAAGTTGAATGGTACTTATCATTACTGAATTAATGTATGATATTGCTTAAGTGAGTACTTCAGTGATGTAATTATGCTCTCAATAAATTAGTATATTAATATTGTTTTTTTTCCCCTTTTAAAAATTCCTCACTATTACTGAATGGTTTAATAAACTATCACAAGTGGTAGTGGAAAGTCATATGCTTCCAAAGAAAACATTATTTATCACAATTTAATTTTCTTTTAACAATATATATACACAACAGATCTTTTAACAACATTCTTTACATGACTGTGTTGTAGTTTGGTAAAAAGAAACTGTAGTAATAATTACCTATTTTACATTCAATTTTTCACAAAATACAAGTAACCTATCATTTTACAGTACTGAATATCTCAAAAAAATATATCTGTACAAAGTCAAGTATCTCACATATATCAGCACAAGATTACCTGATATGATCTCTGTGATGAATGATATGATTCAAGTCTTAAACATCCACCTCATACTACCGAAAGTGGATCCATCAAGATGATGTTTGAAGGGAAAGAGTCCCGCAACATGATTCCTTTATCTTGGTGTTCGTCTAATTCCTCGATGAAGCCAAACCAGTATATCACCAACCCAGGACCAAACCTAAGGAGAAATATATCCTATATATAATCGGATTGTTAACCCAATGCTACCAGGAAAATGTAATATTCACTGTAGTATTGTTTTATGAAATTCTACACATGATGGCTCCAAAAGTGCTTTAGCCAACAAAGTGTCAATTTGTAGAACTCGTGACCTCATCTATTTTCACTTTTTTTTGAGTTTTCAAGATTTTTTTTTATTATTATTATTACTAATGCTGTCAATATCAATGATATTTTTATCATAGAAATCAAGTAAAATCATTCTGAAAATCTAGGAAACACATACAGGTGAGATAGATTCTATTAGTAATTGGGTCATTGGTGACAATACTTATGGTTCCATCTATGCGTATAGACAATTGTTAAACTAAGTTCACAATGAGCATGACATGTTCATACATACTATCCCCAGCAGAATTGGGCTAATTCCCAAAAGCTTGGTCAATAATAAAACTTTTAAAAACATCACAGTATAACAGCATATACAGCAATCAAATTTTAATATATTTTGGAATTCAGTATCACTGTTTAAGCTATCATTTGCATCTACACAAAATTAAAACAGATTAGGATTCAGATCATACTTCTTTATAATACAACTTAACAAGCAAAAAGAATCATTGATCCTACAGTTAGGTATTCAATGCAAGGAGCTTATCCATTTCAAAGAGTAAGTCTTCGAGCATAAATAAATAAATTCTAGTTTAAGATACTCAAGGGTTTA
>NC_091586.1:18429880-18439880 GCF_042767895.1 Penaeus vannamei
CACCAAAAAAAGAACACAGTGATAGAATATTCAAATAACACTGTGGAAGTGCCAGGAGTCTTCACCAAGGACACACAGGAGCCATATGTCATATACAAGCCACTTGACACAACCAAAGTTTTCATTAGTGAAGCACTGAATTTTGTTTGTCATTATATCAAAACTGCAAAGGACCAAAGTATTACAATAATAAGTGACTCCAATTTTCCCTTCATTGACTGGGAGGCAAAGATATCTTAATAAGGAGCAAATACTACCTGAGATGAGAAAGAGCAAGCACAGTTGCTGCTAGATTTTGAGGAGGACTTCAACCTTCACCAAATTATCAAAATGCAACTTTGCTTCTGTTCGTATGGGAGAGGAGGTAACAAAATATCACTCAGACCACAACGCAATTGAAGTTATACTAAATAAGTTAAGAAAACATAGATCTGGAAAACCAAGTAGCAAAGGTATGTAACAGTCTTAAATCATTGAACTTCAACAACAACCAGATAGACTGGGAAATGGTAATAAAACTCTAAAGGCCCTAAAATATTGAAACTACAAAAGCCTGATGACATTCTGAAAAAGTTTGATGATGCCTATAGAAATGTTTGTAAAAGATGTTTGCAGAAGCAAAAATCTTTTCTCTAGAGAATAAAAAGTACTGTTGTGAAAAGAGATGAACAAAGTGTGAAAACAATATATCATAACTGATTATGACATAAAGGATAAAGGAAATAAATTGGTTAACCAATTGGATCCAGGTTCTTCGCTGTCCCATACATGGAGCAAGATACATGGCTTACTTAAGCAGGTACTCTGACAAGTGTGTGGCTTTTAGGTTGGATGCACACAAACAACCTTTACAGTTATCTCTTTAACTACAAAAGCATTTTTTGCGTTCTTGCCATAATCTAATATCTTTATTAGTCATTTAATATACTGAATCCCGACGATAACAACAGACTGTTTTCCTTGTATCGACTCTATATCAATTCTATTGGTAGTCCTTATTGCAGGCAAATATAATAATACAAAGTAACTTTTTTTTTTTTTTCCTTCTTTTTTTTTCTAATAATCAATTTTCTGTAATACAACCTGTGCCACCAGTCATGGCAGGCAGAAACATGATCCTGGGATTAGAAGTAGTATCCTTTCTGCCAGTGCCCTTCCAGTCATGGTTAACCAATGGTACATTCCACTCATTTATCCATGGAAATAATGCAAAAGCCCCTTCCTAAATGCCCAATGAGTCTAATCATCCTCCAGGAGCCTTGAGCACTCATGGTGAGTGATTTTTCTTTTTTTCTCAGCCTTCAGCCTAAATTGTCACAACGGCAAGGTCCCGTCACCCAGCCCTTAGCCAAATTTTTCCATGATAGCATGATCATGTCCCCACCCCTCAAACTAAGTATTTTCCTGATGTGATGGTTTTGTCATCCTGATTAAGAGGGTCTATTCATAATTAGAAAAAAATGAAGAAAAAGAGCAATTAAAGCTATGGAGAACTGCAAAATATTTCTACTCCTATGCCAAAAACAAATCTAAGAAAAGCTTGAAACCAGGGTCACCTCAAAATGAGGGTGTCTTAGTAACTGACTCGAAGGTAAGTGCTGAACTCCTCAAATAGCAATATGAATAAGTTTTAGTGTGCATAACCCACTTACGACAGGTGTCCCATATATGAGACACCCTGAAAAGTAAACATTGCTGGGCATCCCTCCGGTGCGATGCCAGCTCGGAACTTCCCGCTCTGATTTTGTCCCCCATGGCACATGGGGAGGTTGCCGGATTCACCCATGCGCAGATTTTAAAGCCGCCCAGAAAATATTACTTTTGGCTTATAAATGTACCATCGCTAGTGGGTTAAAACAAAGGCAATAATTCCAGACCCTGATAATAATAAGACACAAAGTCTTTCAATGAAAGAGACATTCCTGAAGTACTAAAAAAACAAATTCAGTTGTTGGACCAGGTAAAATTACTGCAATCTCCTTAAAACTGTAGCAAAACTGTAGCAAAACTATTGGTAAATCTATGGTTCTTCTATAGATTTACCAAATATGGAAAGTATCCTAAACCCACTCAAGGAGAGAAATATAATTCCTTATCTACAAGGGTGGAAACAAAGGTCATGCAAAAAAATACAGACTAGTGACACTAACATCTCAAAAAAACATAATTGAAAAGGTAGAAAGATACCAAAATGTCCAGTGCCTTGAACAAGAAACCAAAATTCTCGTCTGTCTCAAATCCCAAATCACTATGAACTCATCCTATGAGACATAAATGAGAATAAAGAAGTTTATGTAATATATAAAGCGTCTGATACGGTCATCCATGGAATTCTACTCCATAAGATAAAGGCCCATGGAGTCAGAGGAAAAGCAGGAATATGGATATATGATTTTGTAAAAGGCAGGCAACAAGGCACCCAGATCCAACTAGTTAATTAACCTTTTACAAACAGTGACTTTTCACAAACAAATGTACATATTCTCGGGATCCTGGGCTAGGATTGGCCAAGCCAAGGTCTCTCAAACTGGAAAGGACCAAAACTGGGTATCCAGAACTGGGCAGTCATGAGGTAACAGCCTATAACATGTATACACATCATGACTTGGAGTGGGCAGGCCACTGAACACAGCTTAGGCCTAGCCACAAAGTCTAGATTGTTGCTTAATATTCTATTGTTATTTCATATACAATTTTGTAACAGGCAGGCAACAAGGCACCCAGATCAAACCTTTTACTAACAGTGACTTTTCACAAACAAATATACATATTCTGAAATCTGCTTCTACAAAGCCTTTGGATTACAGCTATTGTGATTTCTCTGAATAGCCACAATAGAGAACACTAATGATTCCAAGATTAGAATATCAGTGCCAAGTATGGAATCTAAGTCTCATAAGATGTAATATTGCTAGAACAGTTTTAAAAGGATATTACTTGATAATCAGACATGGCAGGTCTTAATTATTGGAGAAGACTAAATCAACTCAAGCTTTTCTCTTTACAAAGACGGAGAGAAAGACAGCTTGTTATATATGTATGGAAGGTTATTGGAAACTTGGTAACAAAACCAAGAAAGGTAGAAGGGGAATTAAGGTAAAACACTCCTCTAAATAGTGAAGAATATATTATCATTCTGGGATAACTGCTTTAACTTCCTGATTAAGAAAAATCTGTAATCAAAATTTCTTAATTAAAGAGACCAAAACTTTTATAATATGCCAGAAAGTATTAGAAATACAACTCAGAGTTCTGTGGAAGCATTATGAACAATTAGACATCTGGTTGAATTCAGTGCCAGACAACCAACAGCAAGTAGTTGTGAAAGAACAAGGGTTGAAATATATTCTATCCTTCATCAAGTTCAGTTCTAAGTAGCTGAAAGAAGATGGGCAGTCTCCGGGGATGGCCCTAACATAAGCCACTAATGGGGCGTTTACTGAAACTTACACCAAATAACCAAATATACACTTTAATAAATCTTGATGATGCCCAATGTATTTACGTTTTTCCATCAAATTTCCACTATTTAAGTATTTTCTTTAGGTGAAGAAAATTTCAATGACAAAGAAGAAATGGTTTGTTCAGAAATTTGGGAGCTTAAAACCAATTAAGCATAATTGGTAAGAGTTGTAAATGAGTAGATTTCTGCAATGTAATTATGCTGTGACATCTACTTTATCTAAGGGCTTTCCAAGTGCATTCTGGGGATTCTGGACAGGGATGGGCCAAGCCTAGGTATCTCAAACTGGGAAAGACCAAAACTGGGTATCCAGAACTGGGTCTGCATGACGTAATGGCCTATAACGTGTATACACATACTGACTTGCTGTGCTGGGCCATTGTACACAGCTCAGGCCTAGCCACAAAGTCTAGACTGTTGCGGAATTTTACATCACAAATAAATTGGGCCCTGTCATCATAAGGATAAGAACAATATACAACAATTATCATAATAAGGTCTATCTTTATACAAGGTGAAAGACAACGCAAGTTATTTTACCATTACTTATCATTTCAGAGTGGGGAGAGAAAGATAAACATAGAAAGGGACTGAAATACAGATACACAGAGAGAGAGAGAGCATGCACTGTAACGTTAATCCTCCGATCCTATCCTTAAAGCCATAAATAAGAATTTATCATTTCATAAAAAATATGGATATCATGTCAAACTACTACTACTAAGCAGCAGTTCTACCAGTCCCTTTCTCCAACAGACATTCAGTGCTCTATAATCTACACCACACAATAGCAAATATCAAAATCCAACGTACTTGTCATATGGGGCATGGCAGCGCATAAATACTGCTCCAGAATCATTTTGCTCAGCATTGCGGGAGAAAAATCCAATTCTCTTGCCATCCTTATCAAGATTCCAGGGGGCTCATTGCACTCAACATTTGCCAAGAAGCTGAAAGGAAAAGAAATATATATATTTTTACCTTAATAATTGATGTTAATTCAAGCATTAGTTTAAAAATGATAGAGAGAAAAATAAATATATAAATATCGATAACATACATATTATATATATATATATATAAATATAAATATAAATATAAATATAAATATAAATATATATATATATATAAATATAGATAGATAGATAGATAGATAGATAGACAGATAGATAGATAGATAGATAGATAGATAGATAAATATATATACATATATATATATATATAAACATAAAAAAAAAAAAAACACACACACGCACACACGCACCCACGCACGCACACACACACACACACACACACGCACGCACGCACGCACGCAGATATATATACCAAATACATATATATACAGACAAACACACACACAAACAATTGCACACACACACAAACAATTGCACACACACACAAACAATTGCACACACATACACACATTTGTACCTCCAAATGCTCACACAGCAATATATCCAAGCACACAAACTCACACACAAATATATCAAAATTCAATTACCTACAGATACTAAATAAAAGAAAAATAATTACCTCTGATACAAGTGGTTTGCATTTTCTGGAGCATTTAACCTATGGAATGATTTTTTCACTTTTTTCTGCATCTCTTGGCAATATATACTGCCTAATGTCTGATGGCTTATTCTGTAAAATAAAACACAAATGTGTTACAAATATAAAGTCACTCAGAATACAGTATAGCTATGGTTGAAAACATTATTCTAAGCAAGGAAGTTTATAATACAGTTGTCACGCTGACCTGTAAAATGTAATATCAATAACAAAATGAAAGATCTTGAATACGACAATAAGATATCTTTGATGAAAAAGCATTCGTATTATCCTTACTCTCTTTGAGATTATTTCAAACAGGAGTATTTTGAACGGCTCTGATCTGAATGACATGACCATCACATCACAAAACAATCTGGTTTGGGGGATGTGTAACGAGAACATTCCATCATAGGAAAATTTGACTAAAGGCCGGGTTGACAGGAACTTGCCATCATGAGAAATTCAGCTGAAGGCCAGGGTGTTGGAAATGAATCACCATAAGTGCTAAAAGCTCCTGGAGGGTAATTAGACTCAATAGGTATTTAGGAAGGGGCTTTTGCATATTTGCTTTCAAAACAATTTTTATATTTTTCTACAGGAAATCCACTGCAGGTCATTATTTCCAGTGCAAATGGATCACTGACGAGATCTTGATTTGATAGTCCCGATAGCAGGGGAGGGCATGAAGTATATCAGGGAAATTATGGGGCAAATCAGGCTGAAATAGAATGAACACAGAACAAAAATACATAAGAACAGCACAAAAATAGACTAATGAAACTATGTGTATGCGCCCACTATCTTTGAAACTCTACAGCCTGATGCACCAATTAAAAAAAAAAAATCATGGGAATTCACACCATCAAAAGCCCCAGTGGTAATAATGCATGTCCTAAGCAATAAGCCAACCTAACTCTATGTCACAAACTTTATTCAGCAATCTAAGTTGCTATGAATGGGCATGAGAGGAGCTCTGCACCCCAACATTCCCCAGCAAGCATTCTCTTTACCTCGGTATGCAAGGAAAGAGAGAGCTTAGTGCAACTATACTATAAAGAATTAACCCACATACCTCTGTATAGCAAAACACCAAACTTTTCTTCACTTCCATCTACTGTCTGAATTCTTTGATTTCTAATCACTTTTTTTGGCATTTGGAGCAATTGATGGGCTCATATATCAAAAGATTATTATAAAGAACTATACTAATAAATCTTAAAATACATAAATGAAGTATAGGCTAATAACATTAATAAAAGATGTTAAAAGCATAAGTGTGGAACAGCAGACACTGATAATTAGCAAAATATTATCTTAGCAAGTGTGTAGTAATATATAAAGTACTTGGTATATCACAGTAATGAGTTATACAGTCTATGTTGTATTTACCCTTGCAAGGTAAAAAAGATGAGCGACTTAGCTAAAAATGGGCTATCTCCTCTCTTTTCTTATGTATAGCACCTTTACGATGCATTTGCCTATATACTGCCATAAAAGAAATTTGTCTTGGTTTGTATCTTTCTATTATTTCATATAGGTTTTATTACCCAACTCTGCCACTGCCTTGAACTACATATTGTCCAAAAAATTAAACAAATAACAAATGTTACTTATTGTTATTGCAGTTATAGATCACCTTGAGAGATAAAATGTAGTTTGTGCAAAGAAGAGTCTATTACCCTCTTATTACAGTATATAAAATGACAAATATAGACCTTGGAAAAAAATTATTCAGAAAAAGAGACCATAACACTGTAAAGAAGAGGCAGGGAATCTTGATAGCCTAATGTATAAGAGTGTTCCTGTGGGCCGGGTCTACATGCCACACATCCGGGAGAGTCAACACTCAAGTGAGTCTGATGCCTGGATTTTGGTCTACGTTTGGGTAGTGCGGCACCCAGATCCAACAAGTAGATATAAATTTGCTCTTCAAAAACTAATACACTTACTCTGGAAACTGCTTGAACAGAGCCTTTGGATTAGTACCATTGCGATTTCTCTGTATAGCCTTCACAATCTCCGCATGTTGCTTCTGCTTCATCATTTTGATAAGTATTTCTTGATAATCTGAAATATGCAATTTTTAGTTAATTGGTTTTCAAATAATAGTACATTCCCTCTCCCATACCTAAAAAATTCTAAAAATAAAGATGGCTATCATATTCCCTCCATAATAGCCATTATGCACAGGCCATGAGTGCCACAAACACTATTAAAAGTAAAAAACAAAACTGGTCAAATCAAATTAGTAAATAACTTCAATGAATATATAGCAATTTCCTTAAAATAGAAAAAAAAAAATAAATAAATAAATTATATATATACATACATATATATATATATATATATATATATATATATATATATATATATATATATATATATATATATTACAACTTAGTAATCTTACAGAATAGTGCTGCCTAGCAGATCGAGATGAATTTGGTATAAATAAATTTCTCTCACACTTCTACTACCTAACTATATAAAAATCATTACATGGAAACCTCCTAAACCCCATTCTTAGCAGGGGAGGGCAAGAGAGGTACCAGGGAAATTGCCTAATGTCTACTGTTAATTTATTGTCTGTGACATCCCGTTGGGAGCTGCCGTTCCCCAAACCCCACCCAAGAAAATAAAGAATCCTCCACCTATTCATGGCAGGAGAGAGCATCAGATAAACTCATCTACATGTCAGTCATACACTCTCTCCTGCTGTGAATATGTGGAGGATTCTTTGTGTTCTATTATGGGGGTTGAGGAGGCAGTAGATCCTATGGGGGGTTGCAGGAGGCACAGCCCCCTGCATTAGACAATTCTATGTATATCACTCATATTCCACTTTTAATAACAATGTTCTGAAGTGACAATAATTCAGTGAATGTTATTTATGTTTATTTGTAAATATGGATGGAGTTTCTATTTTGATGAGGTAGTTATGTTGAAATTTTAATATCGGTGAGAAAGAAATTTGGGTGCAAGCAAAAATTATCATGGCTGTGACTTCAGTTAAGTATCACTGTAAGCATTTGTGTGTTATACAACTTGATCAAATTTTACCTCGCAATAACCCTGATACCTTTCATGCCCTCCCCTGCTGTGGGGGCCAAGATTGTCACTAATGGAAGTGGTTTCCGCACAATAATTTATAAATATTTGAGTACTAGAGAGTGAGAGGATTCCATCAGTACTCAAAGTGTCGCAACCTGTTAGGTGGAATTATTCTGTAAAATTACCCGAAACCTTAATGTACAATCCCCTCCTCTCATCACTCATCCAGTTTTAACTCATGTGCTTATAGCAAATGCCAAAACAACAAAGGGACAAGCATTTGGATTATGAATCTAAAAACTGGCAGTCAATGCTCTGACAACACTAAATTCTGAAATTGGGAATGGCAGTTGTGCCACTTATGGAACAATTCACTGTTCTTAACAATTTGAGACTGTTTACAAACTTCCATTCCAATTTTCCTTCCCTGGAGCATATTTTATGTTCAGTAAAGATAAAACATTCAGTTAGGCTTAATTCATCACTCGTAACAGAAAATTTAAGCCATTTATAACCAGTGCCTTTCATACGGTTTTCCAAAATTCGAAATCAAGATGAAGCGGTCACTATAAACCCCTTTAGTACCTCATATCTACTTTGAAAATACGTAAACAATACCAGAAAAGATTGCACAATATTCAAGTAAACATCACACCCAAAACTAACAATGATATCACCATGAACAAGTCTAATTTCGACGATTTTTTCTCCTCAGCTGATCATCCCGATGTTTGTAAACACTGCCGAGTTTCCGCACAAACAAATGAGCATCGACTTGCGCATAAATTCTTTGTTCGAGTTTTGTGTTTAGTTTATTAAGTTTTATAGATCATTGATTCCTTGGATGAAAAATCTGAATAATTTTTAATAAAAATCTGCATTTTTCATCACTAAGAGTAATGGTAATAGTTATAATGAGGGAACATCACTGGTATCATTATTATTATCATCATCGTTGATATTACTATAATTATCATTATCATTATCATTACTATTATTATTTGTTATTGTTGTTGTTATTATCATTATTGTTATTATTATCATCATCATCATTATTATCATTATCATTATTATCATTACAATTAGCATGATTATTATCATTATTATTTTCATTATTATTTTCATTATTACCATTATCATCATCATTATCATTATCATTATTATCACTATCATCATTATCATTATTATCATTATCATTATCCCCATTCTTGTTATTATCATTAACATTATTATTATGATAAAGATTACTATTATTGTTATTGTTATTATTATCATTATCATTATCACCATTATCATTATTATTATTATCATCATTATTATTATTACTATTATTATAATTGTTATTATCATTATTATTATTATTATTAGTAGTAGTAGTAGTAGTAGTAGTAGTATTTCTGTTATTATCATTATTATTATTATTATTATTATTATTATTATCATTATAATAATTATTATCATTATTATTATTATTATTATTATTATTATTATTATTATTATTATTATTATTATTATTATTATTATTATTATTATTATTATTATTATTATTATCATTATTATTATTATTATTATTATCATTATTATTATTATTATTATTATTATTATTATTATTATTATTATTATTATCATTATTATTATTATCATTGTTATCATCATTATTATTATCATTATCATTGTTATCATTATTATCATTATCATTATTATTATTACTATCATTATTATTATTGTTATTACTATTATTGTTATTACCGCTATCATTATTATCAATATTGTTATTATCATTATCATCATTATCATCATCATTACCATTATTATCATCATCACCATTATTATTATTATCATTATCATCATTATCACCATTATTACCATTATCATCATCATCATCATTATTATTATTATTATCATTATTATCATTATTATTATTATCACTAT
>NC_091586.1:18449880-18459880 GCF_042767895.1 Penaeus vannamei
GCGAAGGGGTGACCCTGTAAGCCAAGAGGAACCATCACTTGGGTGTTAATAGCTGAAACCCAATATTGTCACACACATTTCCGCGACAGACTTCTTCTTCTTCTTCTGTGCTATTTTTCCCCCCATCTGGCCACTGGGGTCGTCCTCATATTTGTGCAGACTTATTTGATACGGTTTTTAGTGATGGTGGTAGCTGTGGTGGTCAAACGTCTATGAAAATTGATAGTATTAGTATTGGTAAGGGCAGAATTAATAGTAGTATTAGTAGTGGTAGAAATAATAGTAGTATTAGTAGTTTTATAGTAGTAGTAGTAGTTGATGTTGTTGTCGTTGTGTATTATCATTATCATTATTATTATTATTATTAGTAGTAGTAGTAGTAGCAACAGCAGCAGTTATAGTGGTGGGGGAAGTGGTAGTAGCAGTAGTAATGAAAATGATAATGGTGATGAATATGATGATAAAAATCATAACAAAAATGGGAGTGATAATAATAATGGTAATGGTAATGATAATGTTTATGAAAAATAGTATAGTAATAAGGAAAATAATACTAATGATAATGGTAATATTAATGATAATGACAGTAATAGTAGTAGTAGTGGCATCAGTAATAACAATAAAGATGATGAAGATAATAATAATGACAATAATGATAATGATGATAACAATAATAATGATGATAATGGAAATGACAATGATATTAATGATGATGATAATAATGATAATGACACTGATATTAAGGATAATGATAATAATGATAATAATAATAGTGATAATGATAACGGCAATAGCAATAAGAATGAGTGTGATGATAATGAAAATATTATGATGGTAATAGTCATGATAATGATAATGATAACGGTGATAACGATGGTAATAATCATAATAATAATAATAACAATAATAATGCTAGTAATGAGAATAATAATGATGATAGTGATAATGATAATTTCGATGATGATGATAATCATAATGATGATAACGACAACGACAACAATAGTAATGATAATAATAATAGTAATGATGACAATAATAATAATAATGCTGTCACTAGCAACAATTATGATAATGCCTACCAGGAGCCAAGGAAATTCCATAGAATGAAAGAAATTCAAGAGGAAATGTTCAGACAAGAAAAGATGGTTTGCAATTTTCCGCTCCTCTCTCTTCCCGCCACTTCTTCTCTTCCCTCTCACTCTTCCTTTTACATCTCGCCTCCCCTCTCCCCCTTTCCTTTCCCTCTCCCTCCACATTTTTCCTTTACCGTTCTGTCATCTCTTTTCACGCCCAACTTTCCCTTAAATTCTCTCCTCCATTCCACTTCCTCTTCCTCCTCAACCATCCGCTCCTCCTTCGCTCCCTCATTCCCCAATTCCCCTCTTCTCTCTGATTCCCATCTCCCGTCATTCTCTCCCATCCCTCTTTCTCTCTCTAAATCCACTTCGTTCCCCTTTCCCCATCTCCCTTTCCTCTTTAATCCCCCGTTCCCCACCTTTTCTTCCTCTCCCTCGTTTCAACTTAATTTCACCTTTTCTCAATCTTCCTCTCCTCCCTTTCTTCTTGATCTTCCCCCTCGGATAGTCGTGTAAATAATGAATGGGCATAAACTAACGGTCTAACTATTTCTCTGCAGTGTACTTGCCTCGCACTCACGTGATGATTAAGGTATAACGAGCGAACGAGCAGACGGCATTGTGATATAGAAAATACTGACAACAGCAATGATAACAGGATGCTAATGATAATGATGATGATGGAAATAATAATAATGATAATGATAATAATAATAATAATGGTAATAATGACAATAGGAAGTTTACAACAATGATAATGATAAGCATAATAACAATGATAATAATGATAATAACGAAGATGATGATAATTATAATAATGATAATAATATTGATAATAACAACAATGATAATGATGGTAATAATAATGATAATCATGATAACTAGAATAACAATAATAGTGATGATAACAAAATCATATAACGATAGTTCTTTACTGAAAAAGTAGTGTTTACTTAAACTTTTGATGTTAAAACTTAGTAAAGTTAAATGAATCATTTGAGATGAATAAAACTGGAGTAAACCCATTCCCGACGAGTCAAAATGAAATATTTCAGAAAGGAACGAGTAAAGTAAGATGATTCAAAATGAATAAACAAGACCACGAGTCAACCCAAGCGATTCATAATGAGTCACAACCAATACAAAATAAGCCATTCTAAAATAATCAGAAAATGAAACAAAACAAAACAAATTAAAGACGAAACGTGATGAAAATGGAATTCCAATTATCCTCTGCCAGGTATAGTAGGAGGAAGGAGGCAACACTGAACTTGTATTTCGAACTGGAGTAGATTAAGCTGGAGTAGAGAGGCTAATGTGGTTATGACGGAGTCCTATTATCGTCATAAACCAAGTGGCGTGGGAGGGGAGAGATGCGAGAGACGGACCAGGTGAAAGGGGAGGAGGCAAAGGAATGGGAGAGATAAAGGATGGGAGATGGATCAAGTGATAGGAAAGGTGACAAAGGAATGGGAGAGACAAAAGTTGGGAGACACAGGACAGGTGATATGAGAGGTAGGCAAAGGAATGAGAGAGATGAAGGATGAGGGACACAGGCCAGGAGATATGAGAGACAGACCAGGTGATAGGAGAGGTAGCAAAGGAATGAGAGAGATAAAGGATGGGAGATGGATCAAGTGATAGGAAAGGTGACAAAGGAATGTGGAGAGACAAAAGTTGGGAGCCACAGGACAGGTGATATGAGAGGTAGCAAAGGGACGAGAAAGATAAGAGAGAGAGAGAGAGAGAGAGCAGATGATAGGAGTGGTAGGCAAAGGGATGAAAGAGGTGATAGATGAGAGAGACGGATCAGGTTATAGGGGAGATAGGCAAAGGGGTGAAAGATGAGAGACACACCAGGTGATACGAGAGGTAGCAACGGGATGAGAGAGATAAAGGATGAGATACACAGGTCAGGTGATATGAGAAAAAGTTTAAGTGATAGGAGAGGTGGCAAATGGATGGGAGACAAAAGAGACACAGGCCAGGTGATAAAAGAGGTAGCAAAGAGATGAGAGAGATAAGAGAGAGAGACAAGATGATAGGAAAGGTAGGCAAAGGGAAGGGAGAGGTGAGAGATGAGAGACGGACCAGGTGATAGGAAAGGTAGCAAAAA
Organism: Penaeus vannamei; assembly: GCF_042767895.1. Taxonomy (NCBI): domain Eukaryota; kingdom Metazoa; phylum Arthropoda; class Malacostraca; order Decapoda; family Penaeidae; genus Penaeus; species Penaeus vannamei. The sequence goes on from NC_091586.1 coordinate 18,453,073, forward strand.
GATGAAAGCGATAAAGGAAGAGAGGCGGATCAAGTGATAGGAGAGGTAGCAAATAGATGGGAGAGACAAAAGATGAGAGACACAGGCCAGGTGATATGGGAGGTAGCAAAGGGATAAGCGAGATAAGAGAGAGACCAGATGATAGGAGATGCAGCAAAGGGAAGGAGGATGGTGAGGGATGAGAGAGACGACCAGGTGATAGGAGAGGGAGGCAAAATGATGAGTGATGAAAGATGAGAGACGGACCAGGTGATAAGAGCAAGGGAATGAGAGAGATGAGAGAGACGGACACAGTAATAGAAGAGATAAACAATAGTGAGAGATGAGAGAGACAGACCAAATGATAGGAGAGACAGCAAAGGAATGAGAGAAATGAGATATGACACAGACGGACCAGGTGATAAGAGAGATAGGCAAAGGAATGAGAGAGATGAGAGACCAGATGATAGGAAAGATAGGTAAATAAATGAGTGAGGTAGCAAAGTGATGAAAGAGATAAGATATGGGAGAGACGGATCAGGTGATAGGAGACCTAGGCAAAGGGATGAGACATAAGAGATAAGAAAGACCAGCTGAATGGGGAGATATGAAAAGTGATGAGAAAGATGAGAGACGACAGAGACGAACAAGGAGATAGGCGGAGGTGATAGGCAAAGTGATGAGAGAGTTGAGAGATAAGAGACACGAACCAAGTAATAGGAGATATATGCAAAGTGAAAAGAGAATTGATAGATTAGACAGATAAACCAGGCGATAGGATATAAGGACAAGATGATGAGAGATGAGAATAGTAGGCTTGCTGATAGGAGAGACACGTTTGAGAAAATGAGAGATGAGAATGACAAACTGGTGATAACATAAGAGAAATATAGTGCTTGTGATAAAAGCGATAAGGGAGACGAGAGAGACAAACTAGATGCTGAGAACCACAAAAGTTATGAGAGAGTTTAGATAACAAAATGTACCAAATAAGGGAAGAGATGAACCAGAAGATAAGAATGCGAGAGAACGACCAAGTGATAATGATGAAAGATAAAAGACATAGGACAAATAAATAGATCGGTACCTAGTCCAAAAATATTCCACAATTGAGAAGAGAGTATTCACAGCCTAAGAGATAGATAGATGAATAGATAGATAGACAGATAGATAGACAGAAAGAGAGAGGGGAGGGACAGAGAGAGTGAGAGAGAGAGAGAGAGAGAGAAAGAGAGAGAGAGAGGGAGAGACTGAGAGAGACAGAAAGAGAGACAGAAAGAGAGAGAGAGAGAGAGGTAGAGAGAGGAGAGAGAGGTAGAGAGAGGTAGAGAGAGGTAGAGAGAGGAGAGAGAGGTAGAGAGAGGAGAGAGAGGTAGAGAGAGGTAGAAGAGCGAGGGAAAGAGGGAGAAAGAGAGAGAGGAGAGAGGGAGAGAAGAGGGAGAGAGGGAGAAGAGGGAGAGGGAGGAGGAGAGGGAGAGGGAGAGGGAGAGGGAGAGAGGGAGAGGGAGAGAGAGAGAGAGAGAGAGAGAGAGAGAGAGAGAGAGAGAGAGAGAGAGAGAGAGAGAGAGAGAGAGAGAGAGAGAGAGAGAGAGAGAGATTACCAGACAAGAACTGTAAGGATAAACGGATGATCTGCCAAACGAAAAAAAATCTGGAAAAAGAGAGGAAAAAGGAAAATACAAAGATAAAGCAGAAACACCAACAACAATAACAACCGAAACTACATAGTTACGGGAGTATTTACAAAGCGGAGAGGAAACAAAACCAATGAAACTTTTACAATAACAGACATAATGAAGAAAAGAGGATACGCGTAATTTCGACTCACGAAGGATGGAGGAAGGAAAATAGAAAGTTAATATCTTGTTAGCGAGCATTAGACCGGATGACATGCCTGACGCTAATGACCTGATGAAAGGAAGCTCATTCTAAACGAAAACATGCTTGGAATATAATGAACGGACAGCGGTGGAAAACGAGGGGTTAGGGGTGAGGTAAAGACACTCAGAGAAGACAAAGACGTTTATGAAATGTTATGAAAAAAATATGAAAAAAATTGAGGACAACGCAAGGAAAGGAGGAAGAGCTGGAAAAAAAAAAACGCCAAGAACAAGTATAAAAAACAACAGTAACAAATAAGAGAAAGGCAAAATATATGGCTCAAACAGAGCTGGTGTTTCAGGGCGACCCCGAAAGAACACTTTAGAAAACTTGCTAATGAGAGAGTCGTTCTTTACGCGGACAAAAAGAAAAAAAAAAAAAAAGGAAAACGAGAGAAGAAGAAAAGTTAGAGTAGGTTCAAACAAAACAGCACTTTAAGATGAAGAAAACACAAAAGAACAGGCGCTGATAAAGGGCCAGGGGAGTTGAGGTTACTGCGAAAGATCTAAAAAGAACTCTTATGCAACTCCACGAAATGAAGTTTGAAAGATGAAAGATCGTGAATTCCTTACGTTCAAAATGATAATAATAATAAAATAAAAGTTAAATTAATTGGCTACGTCACAACTGCAAATGCATTAGTCGCATTTTCTGTAGATTCTTAATGGGGAAGTTTAAGATCAGATTGGGAGATACCAAGGGCGAGTTGTATACGAAGATACATGTAACCACACTAACGCAAGCTCAGTAATATGATACTGAACTACCTATTCATGCTATTTAATGTCGAACTTTTTTTTTCCAAGCAGCGGCCAACTGGGATTCAAAACCATTGCCGCCGTCCCGGGGCGATCACGCAAACAGACGAACGGGAAAGAGATGAACGGAAGCACTTGCCACCGCCATTGTTTCGATTGCCTGTCGCCGCAGTGCCTCCGCGTGCCAGTGCTTGCGGAGGCCGTGTTTCCGCGTCCCCTAATTGGACGTTAGGAAGAGCATCCAATCGGGCAAGGACAGAACCCCCAATCCCAAAGCCAGGGTTGATGTTGGGGAGAGCTTCCAATCGGCCAGGGACGGCGCTAAGAAGACTAAAGCTTCCGCAAGGACACAGCTTTTACCTCGAATGGCGAGCCTCGGGAGTAAAGCAATTTTATTATTTACCTTGTGGGAGACTCTCGATCCCAGAATTATGGAAGGATTTGGAGAGACATGGCAAAGAGGCGTTAGGACAGTAAGTCGCTTGTTCACAGAAGGTTCAGATCTTCAGCTGGATGTGGACAAAGACACAACATAGGCGGCAGACTTTGCTAAGGATTATTCTTTGGGAATTTTATAGACGGGAAAGAACCAAGAGACACTGAATATATGAAGATATGTCGATATATTAAGTAACATGCTACAAAATCATGATCAGGGGACTGATAATGAAGGACTAGAGATAAGACAGAAGATATACATTTTAAAAGGGAAATAACATCAGTGAAAAAAGTTGTATACTTCCAGCACTAGGAAAGGATCAAAACACAAAAGGAAAAATAGGCTTGTGTGGGTTATAACAAAATGATTCTCACCGCGAAAAGAGAGAGAGAGAGAGAGAGAGAGAGAGAGAGAGAGAGAGAGACAGAGAGAGAGAGAGAGAGAGAGAGAGAGAGAGAGAGAGAGAAATTGTATTACTCTGGATCCCATTGTTCAGTAGATTGAGAGAAGAATGAATACCACTGAAAACGCCACTTAAGAAAAAAGTTCAAGTTATGATAATGATTCTGATGATAATGATAACCTAATAACAATGATAATAATGAAACCATCAGCATTAACGGTGGAAGAATAATAGGAATGGGAACGATACTGCCTATGACGTTCAGATGGTGATGTCGACAGCGGCTAATATATTAGTCTTAACCAGTATTATTGATAATAATACAAAGGATACAATTCGTACGGACAAAGTTGATGCAAATAACATTTACATCAGCAATTATAACTTCAGTTATTACTCCTGCTACTAATGCTAAAATGCTACTAATGATAAAAAACGTTAATGATAGTAATGCTCATTCTATTATCTTCCTCCTCTAACGATAACAATACAACCAAAACGAAACAAAAATCCAAATAATGACAACAAAAACTAATAACGAAGCAGAGAACAATAACAACTCTCATAACAACAACACTAACAGTACCCCCCCCCCCCGCTGCCCATAAACGCCTCTAAATGACCAAGTCCAAGTACCATGCAAACAACCCCACGATGTCGTTAGAAAAGGCTTGCGCTCTGGAGTACTTAAGGTGATGTGTCGTTACGGGCGAATTCTCCATGCCAGTGCAAGGGCGGATGATCCTTGTGGCTGGGTGGAAGAGCAGTCGATATTGGGAAATGCGCTGGGAATTCTTTCGGTGGTTCGAGACTCTTTGCGAAAATGACTTGGGTTGTTTCTCTGTCTGTCTGACTGTTTATCTCTCTCTCTCTCTCTATGCCTTTGTTTGTCGTCTCTCTCTCTCTCTCTCTCTCTCTCTCTCTCTCTCTCTCTCTCTCTCTCTCTTTCTTTCTTTTTGTCAGTGTCGGTTGTCTGTTTGTCAGTTTATTTGTGTGTGTGTGTGTGTATGTGTGTGTGTATGTGTGTGTGTGTGTGTGTGTGTGTGTGTGTGTGTGTGTGTGTGTGTGTGTGTGTGTGTGTGTGTGTGTGTGTGTGTGTGTGTGTGTGTGTGTGTGCGCACAATGACGATAAAAAAGTTTGCTGAAAACTCATGAATACTATTTTTTTTAACCATATGAAAAAGAAGATAAACAGATAAACACAAAATCGATATTTCAGGCAAGAACGGAAAACTCAAAATGGATCGCGCGAATTCCTTGTTAACTGATGTTGCCGTTCTTGCATTTGCATAAACTAATTTCGGCCTAATAAGCACCTAAAACAGCAGATGCGATTCTCATGCGATTAGACCTCGCGGGGCGTCACTTTGGCCATTACGACTCTCTCTTTCCTTCCCTCTCTTCCTCGCACTCTCTCTCTCTCTCTCTCTCTCTCTCTCTCTCTCTCTCTCTCTCTCTCTCTCTCTCTCTCTCTCTCTCTCTCTCTCTCTCTCTCTCTCTCCGCCACATGTACACATGCAAGCAAGCATGTGTACATGTGTGCACACACCATCCCACACTTACACCTACCTACATACATATACATATATATATATATTGTATGTATGTATGTATAAATATACATATACACATATGCTTATAGATATCCGTACACACACATACACATGTATATATATGTGTATGTATATATGTGTGTATAGATATGTATGCATGCATGTATGATTAAATCATTATATACAAATATACATTATATGTGTACATATCTATCTTTATGTCTATACATATACATATATATATATATGTATATATATATATATATATATATATATATATATATATAGAGAGAGAGAGAGAGAGAGAGAGAGAGAGAAAGAGAGAGAGAGAGAAATAAGTCGGTAGGTATTCACACATCGCATGCCTTGTCTACCAGTCTCCTTATTTCCCCTCTATCTATCTACCGCCTTCCGAATCTCTCTCTCCTTTTGTATCTACCTCTCTGCCTATCTACCTGTCAATCTGCCTAAGTGTCTGCGTCCTTTTAGTGCCAGGGACGAGGCCTGGGAAACGGAACTGCATTAGGCCTCACCTGTTGGGAAATGTTCAAGCTGAACCATAGGCAAAGCGAGAAGGGAAACTGCGCTATTTGGAAACCAAGAGCTGCATTTTTTTTATTTCTTTCTTTATCTATTTTTTATTATTGGTTCGTTCGTCTGTCTGTCTGGTTATTTTTTTTTTATCTTTCTTTTCTTATGTTTGCTTTTTAGTTTTTTTGTTTATGTTTGTCTATGTCTCTCGGTCTGTTTGTCTGTCTGTTCGTTTGGCTGTCTGGTTCTCTTTCTTTTTTTCTCTCTCCCTCTCTCTCGCTCCCTCCCTCCTTACCTCCCTCCCTCCCTCTCTCTCTCTCTCTCTCACACACAATTTCTTACTCTCCTTCTCTCTATGTACCGTCTCTTCTCCCCCCTCTTTTCATGGCTTTTTATGACAAATGATCACGTTTATAGAATTTTGCGTCCTATATTATGCATTTCGCTTCCTCCGCCTGTGTGTAAATGGTCGATGTTTGGGAGCGGGGTCAGCAAAAGGTCAAAGGTCATACGAATCTTGCCGACAATTAAGACTCGAGTGAGAATGAATAAAGTGCACTCGTAAAGCTCCTTGCACTGCGGTATCATTCAGTTTCATTCAAACTTTTTTTTTCAATTCATTTTAGTCTTTTTATTATACGTTTTTCATATATTTCGAGTCGCGAGTTTGTTTGACTAACGTAATCTTACTTTATTTCTTATTCTTTCTTGTTTTTTTTTCATTGACACCTTCATTATCATCAGATTATTTTTCACTTACTCGCTTCTAAATCATCCCTATTTTTCCCCTCTAAACCTGCAGCGATTATGAAACAATGTTACGAAATCAACTTAAAAAAAAAAAAAAAAAATGTTTAGCGCAATTTGTTCAACTTTTTTTATTTTTTTTTTTTGAATCCGAAATAATTAACACGCGTCGGCCTAGTGAGTTTCCAATTAGGGTTTTTTCGTCGTCGATTTATCTCGCGGTTTAATCAGAGTGCTTTTGATCTTAATGTAGAATCAATTCGAATATTTCCCGACCATCAGTTATTAACGAGGCAATCATCGTTAGCGGGGTTACAGTTTTACCACCATGGTCTGTTTCATCATTGTGTGGATAATTACTTTTATCACAGTATCATTGTTTTCATGATATTTCATTATACAGATTTAGATAGTGAGATGTAAGTATCGTATATTGTATATACAGTGTGCTGCTACTACTATTACTGTCATCATCATCATTATCCTCCTCCTCCTCCTCATCATCATCATCATTATT
>NC_091586.1:18485753-18490753 GCF_042767895.1 Penaeus vannamei
TGTCACTCTTTTTGCTTACATCTATCTTCCTTTTTCTCCGCTTCTTTCTCTCTTTTCGCCTTCTCTTCCTCTTTTTTAGCCTTCATCTTTCATTCTTTTACTGGTATCTGTTTGTTTATGCTTTCATCTTTCATTCTTTCTCTGCAACGTCTTCTGTCTTCACCTCTCCTTCTGTCTCTCCATCTCTGTTCTTTTACTTCACATCTCCTTCTTTATTTTCGTCTCTTAGTTCTTTCCCCTATGCTTCTTTCTCTTCGTCTTTGTTATTATTATTTATCTTCACCTTTACTTCTTCCTCTCCATCTGTGTCTATTTAACATTATGATTTCTTTTATTCTCCCTTTCTTTATTTCCTTTTGCCTTCCTCTCCCCTTCTTTCTCTCCGTCTCTTTCCCATTCTTTCCCTCTATCTCTCCTTCTTTCTCTCTGTCTCTGCTTTTCATTTTGCTTCTATCTCTCCGTCTTCGTCTCTTTACCCGATTTCTCCTATTTTTTCCCGTTTCTCTCAGTTTGCTTGCGTGTCTCATTCGCAAATCTCACTCTTTGAATGAATAAACGCCTCTTTCCTTCTCACTCTTACGCTGTCTGTCTGTCTGTCTCTCTCTCTCTTTCTTTGTCGCGGTTTGTCTTTTTGCATCTGTCTCTCGTTCTCTTCCCTTTCCTATCCTCCTTCTCTTCAATATGTTTTATCTTATTCTTTATTTTCATAAATTTGCCCTCTCTGCGTCTGTCGTATTGGTAATCATTCTGTTATTTTGGTTTTATGTCTGTTCCTCTTACACTGTATCGACCTGTCTGGCTGTCTGTGTCACTCATTACTTTTTATGTGTCTGTGAGTGCTTGTTGCTTTCCTTCTCTTTTTGTGCATTTCTTCTTCTCTTTCCGTCTTTCTTTTTCCGTTATTCACCTTGCTTTTTCGCTCCTTTCTTCCTCTTTTTCTTTCTCTCTCTCTCTCTCTCTCCACACACACACACACACACACACACACACACACACACACACACACACACACACACACACACACACATATATATATATATATATATATATATATATATATGTATATTTGCATTATCTTTCTCTCTCTCTCTGCCTATCTGCTTTTATCACTGTGCCTGCATCTTGTCCTCTCCGTCTCGTTCTTATTCGTCTCTGTCACTTCCTCTTTCACTCTCTCCCTTTCTTTCTCGCCTCCCCTCGCCTCTTTCCGTCCTTCGCATTTCGGAGCGTGCCTTTCTCCGCCTTTTTATCTTTCTGACCCTTCATCTCTCTCTCTCTCTCTCTGTCTGTCTGTCTTCTATAATGTAATTACTGACCGTTGCTATTAGATAAACACACGAAACATCTCGTCCACTACTTTATATTTTGTTTCCTTGAATAGTGGCAACACTCCCGATGTTGCCAGAAGGGGGTCAACATTCATTCCACGTTCGCCTAAAAATATCGTCTCTTTGGATCTAGGCGTCAAGATATATGAAACTATTAACTGGTAATTGACTGTAATTAATTGACTGATTAAGCCAAAAAAATCGGAAAATTAATTACCTGCAGCAAAGACAAAATAATCACGATGTTATTCTGGAAAGTTAATGGAATCAATATCACATTTTCTTTTACATTGCATTTAAATTTCGCCTTTTCCGTCTCGGCGTTACGACAGCGAGCGGGCCGGGATGAAGGAGGGTTGGTAATGTGAAAACTGGCGGGAGGGTCCTTAGAGTTTCCCCATAATGGCCCATTCAAGCTTTAGACCCGCTCTTTATTGCTGGTGCTGTTAATTCTGCTGTTATTCATGCCGTTTCTTCCTCTTTTTTTCCTTCTTTTCTTTCTTTTTTCCCTCTTTCTTTCATTCGCTAATGGTGCCTTTTAGTTCAGTTCAGAATGTTCTCCATTGCATTAACATTATGTTCATGATTTACTCGCATCGCCAACAATATTAAACTAATTTCATTTTGCTATGATAAAATTTCATTCAGTACGTTACCTCCCCATTATTGAGAAACATACAAATACACAGGCAGAAACACCCTCACTGACTATCTCGGAAAAGGCGAGATATTCCGCGAGATAAAGCGAGATTCGGCGAGGTTAAGAGGAGCGTGATGTCTCTCACTCGACGCCAAAGTGTCTGGGAGAAGGGGGTGAGGGGGAGGGGGCTGAGGGTGAGGGGGGGGGGGTGAGGATGCTGTGTGTTGCCAACGCTGGTTGATATTATTCATTTATGTGAAGGGAGCTGCGGAGGGAGAGATGCTGAAGGCGCTGCAAGGATGGAGAGAGGGATGGGATGCAGAGATAGGGTTTGATGGGATGCTGGAGAAAGAGACGAAGAGAGAGGGCGATAACAAGGCTGAAGACTGTAGTTATATGTGTGTATGTTCCTCCACACACAAAGACACACGCGCACACACAAACACACACACACACACACACACACACACACACACACACACACACATATATATATATATATATATATATATATATATATATATATATATATATATATATATATATATATAGAGAGAGAGAGAGAGAGAGAGAGAGAGGGGGGGCGGAGAGGGAGAGAGTGAGAGAGAGGGGAATAGAAAGAGGGAGAGAGAGTAAGAGAGAGAGAGAGAGAGAGAAATAGTTGAGAGTAAGTGAGTGTAATTGTGGGGGGGGCAAGAGAGAGTTGAGAGGTGGAGAGAGAGAGAGAGAGAAATAGTTGAAAGTGAATGTAATTGCGAGTGGGGGGGGGGGGAGGCAAGAGAAAGCTAGAGGGAGAAAGAGAAGGAGAACATAAAATCACCCATAATCGTACATGATTACAGAACTTTATTCGCTCTTCCTTTTTAACCCCAAGATTAATCTACCTTTCACTTTGGACAGAATTATCTCGTTCGTACTTGCTCATTTGCCTTTTATTGCGTTGTTAATGCGCTTTCAGGAGAGAGTGATTTTTATATATGACTAAAATTGCCAACTCTATGGCAATAATAGTGCTGTAGACGATAAAGATCTTGTATATCATTAACATCAATTATGTTATCGTTATCATCATTTTTGTTATCATTATCAACACTTTTATCTGCAATGTTATCTACGCTTTTATTCCTGTCTTCGTCGGATTCATATTCATTCGCAATCATCATCAATCGCTGTCATGTCCCTCATTACAATTAATCTTATCATCATCGTTATTATCAATATAATCCAGTTCTTGATTGTCCATATTTTCTCCGTCGACATTATCATTATCAACACTTTTATCATTATCATCAGTACTATCATTCCTGTTTTCCTCGTTTTCAAAATCATTGCTATCATTTCCCTCATTACAATCATTCTTGTCATCATCGTTATCAATATAACCCGGTTCTTAATTGTCACTATCTTCTCCGTCGACAAAACAATTGCTTTATTGGATTCTCAAATTAAACTGGTTTGTCACTAAAATTACGCTAGTTACTGACGGATTTGAATGAAAATTTAGGTGTGGTTTGCCTATGGTCTAACGATCAGCTGATTAGATTTGGGGGATCCAGGGCAGATAAGTAGTTGTTTCGGTAGATGAAGTGAAATGAATAATGTATCTATGGTAGAGAGCTGTTGTTTAGCGTAGGCTGGTGATGAAGGTAGGTAATTAGTAGCTTTGCGCTTTCATAATGGAAATGTCGATAATGATGATGATTATGATGATGATCAAGATAATAATGAAAATAATCATAATAATGAAGATAACAGTTATAATATCAATAATGATAATAATAATAATAATGATACAAATGATAATAGCAATAATGAAAATTATGATATTGAGAATGTTACTAATAATGATAATGGTAATAGTATTAGCAGAAGTAATAACAATAATGACAACAACAAGTTACAACAGCAATAATAATAATAACAATAATAAAAACAATAACAGTATCATTATTATCATCATAACTATTATTAATATCATCACTATCAGTTATCATCATCACCATCATTACCATAATCAAAGCAACATCATATTCATCTTTGGTTATCTTCTCATTATAAAAATAATTATTGTCATTATCAGTACCCTAAAAGTTAAAGATAAGGATAGCAGTTAATGATGATGGCAATGACAAATTATCAGTAATGGTGCCATGTCTTCTCTGATGTATTGCCATATATTTATCAATTATTAGTAAGTAAACTGGTAAGTCCACCTGATCAGAAGGAACTGGGACAAATATAATATGGCCCACTTACCAGTTAGTCTAATGCACCCTGGACTTCAGATATAAAATTAGTATTTCAGAAAATAAAATCGGGGAGAACTTAGATTTCATCGTTTTGAATGGGGAACTACTCGTTGTCGGAATTATTATTGTCGAACGTATTGTGGTACAGGGAATGGTTAGACTGGAGCAACTATGGAAGACTTTCGGAATAGAATAAGCAAATTTTCTATGTAGAATGGGGGTAGACTAAAGTAAAAGAATGCATATCTGTTCTTTCAGAATGCTTTCTGTAAATTTAGAGCGGATAACAATCAGGGTTACAGTAAAAAAGAAAAAGAAAAAATGATTGCTACGGAAATGATCATCAAATTTGTTCTCTTCACACGACAATAAATCTGATGATATATATATATATTGCTTTGGACGTCCCCATTGTCATAAACGGTAAAATAAACATGCTTTCTAGTTCAGATAATATTCCTTTGAGTTCTAACTTTAAAAAATAGTAATGAATAAATCCAAAAAAACTAGAGTATATCCCTAAACATTTTTCCAAACGAAATTATAAGCATCAAACTTGACTATTTTCGAAAACACTATCTTCTCTATATTCAAACGGATGTCCCTGTCTTATTAATGCTATATTCAGCTTCTATGCGTTCCGAGAGAGCTTGCATAATGTATTTACGCTTCCTTGCCTATGCTTTCCCATCCATATTTATACTTCCGTTGCGATGCAGTTCAAAGAAAATGGGAAATGGAAAGAGTTGACAGAAAACGACTGTCGAAAATAAACACGAATTG
>NC_091586.1:18515753-18518253 GCF_042767895.1 Penaeus vannamei
AGATAGATAGATAGATATATAGATATATATATAGATAGATATAGAGAGTGATTTTCCTCTCGCGATTTCGATGCAAGGGACCACTTGGGAATAAATTGCCTTCCAGCTCATCCGGGAACCTTGGCTTCCTTCGGCAACATAAGAAGGCGATGTTTATTGCCACTGAACTTCACCTGCATTTGCTCGCGTCTTCGGTTACTATATCAAAGTAAAAAAAAAAAAAAACGCTTAATTTGCTGTTTTTTATTTTGTTTCATTTTTTTTTCCGAATCGTGTGTTAAGAAGGCGCGGATTCCTTGCGTTTCTTGTAGCCACTTACTAATAAAAAAAAAAAATAAAATAATTTCACTGAACTAAAAGAAAAGAATATCCCGTTTGTCACTATGGTTATTCTCTTTTCATCAATGGAGGTGGCATAGCTCAGTGGTAGAGCGCTGGCTTTGTAATCGCATGGTCCTCAGTCGACTCAGCTGCGAATGAGGACTGGTATGCCGGCGTCAGCATACTGGGGTCGAAGTCGGGGCGGAAGGGAACTGGCCGCCCGACCGCATCATCCCGCGGCTTAGTAAGCGTTTCTCTACTAAACATGTTCCTTGCGTCCAGATGGATATGGGACCAACTTTGACTTTTGAGTTGTATGACACGATGTGGGATCAGGATAAATATGGAAACACAGATGCAGAAGATTTCGACATGTTATGAGTTTAAAACAAAAATTTAGTTCACCTTCATATGTAAAATGCCTGATGCCATTGTTCATCTAGGAGATCTAATCTAATCTAACTTTGAAAGTATTGAGGCTAGAAATATATCGGATATTTTGGGGTTGGAGGTTTCAGTTCATGGGTCTTCCGTTTTGTATTTGTTTTGCATCTGCTTCCGTATTTGTTCTTTTAACGTATAACGTATTAACTTCTCCTTCTCAGATAGCTATTGTCTTGTTTATTTTGCAGAGATGATAACCGATAACAACCATATTCCTGAATGGATTTGTGAATGAGTGTACTTTGAAATATTTGTTAAACTTTCAAATTTCTTATTTTGCTAGTATGAAGGCATGTGTAGTCAAATTTACTGAAGGAATGGTGGATCATTTATATCACAACCCGGTGAAGTTATGAATATTTTCATCATATTTTTTTATGGAAGTTATAGAACATTACAGTATCAGTATTTTTAAGCGTGAAAAGACTGAATTATTTAATAATTCCCCAGCAAGGATGCAAGGGGGACGATATACCTGTGATTACTGCACTGTCTATTTGCACCGAAATGTAGACAAAAAAACTATAGATTATTCCCACACCATATTTGTGAACAGGACGGCGAGTTCTGTCTTTAGTCACTATTACTGTTGTTACTATTTTCCTTCATGTAAAATCTTCATGTAAAAGAGCTACACCCGAGGTCTCTTGGCACTTGCGTAAAATTCATTAAGATGTTTTGTGTTTCTTATGGAATTTGAGTAAATGTGTCACTGATGGTTTTGTTGGGTACTAATGCTTAAAATATTTTCCATACTTCGGTAGAGTCACATTTCCATTTCTTGAATTTGTTATTGAAGTAATTTATTTTTTGTAATGTTAAATTCGTTCATTTTTGAGAGTTTTGGGGATGTTATTTACATTATCATTACAATATATATATATATTTTTTTTTTACCAGGGATGACTCTTAATGTCATTATTCATCCATGCAACAAGGAACATTTTTTTTTCGTTTATTTTCTTTGCCATTACAAAAAAAAAAAAAAAAAAAAAAACACGCTAATATTAAATTGTCAACATCACGTGTTCATAAAACCTCTGAGCGCCGTGTCATTGCTGTCATACGTTGGCAGAGTGAACTGAGTGTCATAGTCTGTTAAATCACGGCAAGTTTTTATGACCGGATGTCGCCATGACTTCTTTATATTCAGAGTCATAATTCTGAAATCATGAAGTCAGTGATTTTGGTTTTGGTCTGGGATTCATGTCTGGGTGAAGCATGAAAATGATGATGAGGATGATGATAGTGATGACGATGGTGATGATAGTTATGATGATAATGAGGATGATAATAATGGTAATTGTAATGATGATGGTGATAATGATGGTGATAATGGTGGTGATGATGGCGATGATGATAATGATAATGATAATTATAATGAAAATGATAATGATAGTGATAGTGATAGTAATAGTGATAATGATATTAATGATAATAATAATAGTAATAGTACTAACAGTAAGAATGATAATGATAACAATAATGATGATAATAATGATAATGATAATAATGATGATAATAATAATGATAGTGATAGTAATAATGATATTTTATTGATGATAATGATGAAGATAATAATGATAATGGCAATGGAAATGATAGTAATAAAGATAGCAGTAGTTGTTATAATATAGATAAATCATGTTAACAACAGTAATGATGATAATAACAATGATAATAAGATTAGTAATAATAATGATATGAATAATGATATAATAATAGCAATAATAAT
>NC_091586.1:18520753-18522191 GCF_042767895.1 Penaeus vannamei
TGTTATTCTCCAAATACCATTATAAACATAATGTACATCTAAACCGTAGTGATTGAAATTTTGCTTTCATTTTCTTTTCTTAAATTTCTATTTCTTATTATTTCCAATCTTATTTCCCAAATCCTTTCCTGACCAAACAAAAGAGAGTGAATTTAGGGAGCGCCAGTACTCTATATAATCAGTGACTCTTAAATATTCTCTCCTTCGCTCCTCTCGGATTTCGGCAAATGCAAGTCCTCCAATTTTTTAAAGCCGAAGAGGATTCGAATGCTACACAAATTTCCTCTGGAGAAGGAGTTAGGTGGGCCGTTTGTCTGGGGAATTATCCATTGGAAGTGCCCGCGAGGTGGGGAAAGTGTGGGTCGGAGGGGGGGGGGGAGAGGGAAGGGGGAGGAGAAGGTGGGGGTGAAGGAAGGGGTGGGTGGGGGGTGAGGGGCTTTTGAGGAGTGAAGTCTGGTCGATTCGTTGGGATGGGATGTATTTTTTTTCTTTCTTTCTTTCTCTCTCTCTCTCTCGCTCTTTCATTCTCTCTCTCTCTCTCTTTGTGTGTGTCTCTCTCTTCATTCGCTCTGTCTCTCTCTCTCTTCGTGTGTCTCTCTCTCTTCATTCTCTCTGTTTTTTTTTGTCTCGCGCTCTCTCTCTCTGTCTCGGTCTCTGTCTCTATCTCTCTTTCTCTATCTAACTACCTTTCCCTCTCTCTCTTTACCTTCTCTTTTCTCTCCCTCTCCCCTCCCCCTCTCCCTGCCCTTCTCATCTTCCTCCTTGTCTCCCTCTCCCTCAGTTCTAGTGAAGTCTGGTCGATTCGTGGGATGACATGTACTTTTTCTTTCTTTCTCTCTCTCACCCCCTTCCCCCCTTTCTCCTTCACTCTATCTTTTCCCTCTTTCTCATTACCCCTTTCTTTTCTCTCGCTTTCTTCCCTCCCCTCTTCCCCTATATCATCTTTTTCCTTTCCTCTCCTCCATCATCCCTTTTTCACCATCTTCTTCTCTAGTTCACACTTCTCCCTCACTTTTCCCTCTCACCCTCATCCACTCCCTACGCCCCTCACTCCCCACCTCCCTCCACCCCATTAAACCCCCTTCACCTCCCCCCCACTACCCCTCGCCCCTCCACCCCAGTACACCCCCTCCACCCAGTACTCCTCCCCACCCCAGTACACCCTCCCTTTCCCACTTAGTACACCCCCTTCACCTCACCCTACTCCCCCTCCATCCCAGCACACACCTCCACCCCACCCTCCCCCTCCCATCTTAGAAACCGAATTACACGAAAACACAACTAATATATTTCCTTAGATTTGCATAGCATTAAATACAAGTGTGATGACTGACTTGGCGATGCGCTGTCACCGTCAACCTTAATGAGACTGTCACGGCGGGAGGAACGGCTTGTCTAAGTGGCCTGTCACTTTGGGGAAACCCGGGGTTTGGGGCGG
>NC_091586.1:18527691-18552691 GCF_042767895.1 Penaeus vannamei
CTCTCGTCCCTGGCTGGTCCGCTGTATCTCATTCCCGCCCTTGTGTCGGGAAGGGCGTCCCTGGACGCGTCCCCTTCGTCCCTCCTGGTGTACGTCGTGTCCACGTCCCCTGACCCTTTCTCGGGCGCCCCACTGCCCGTCCCGCGACCCCTGGCTGCCCCTGCGACGACCCCTCGACCCCAGACGGCGCCTAGGAAAAGGCCTCGTCCGTTTGACTCCCCGAGGACCTACAAGTGCTTCGTCTGCCAAAAGCTCTACGACAGCAGGTACAAGCTCAAGCTCCACATGACCTCTCACTCAGCGCTGCCGCCTTTCGGATCCGACATGTGAGATCCCGCTGCATGTCCAAAGCTTGTATCTTTTAGTGTGTATTGTTTATAATTTATGAGGGAATAAAGTTTGATCATACATACAGATGCATTTATTATTGAACCCTTATCTCTGAATGCTCCTCGGAGAATGCATCGAGGCATATTACGTAACTAATACGCAGGTGTACCGGTCGTGCTGTGTGATCTGTTGAGTACTTTATGAGGTAAGCGATGTTGCTTCCGGACTTACACAAAAGTGCCATAGAATAAAGCAACTTTACTGAGAATACGTAAATTCCAGCAAACCCTAATTATCAAGGGCCAGACTGCGGCATTGTCTACATGGTTGGTGAGGCCAAGCAATATCGATATATGGACTCGAACACCTTATTTATAATCTGAACCGCGAACAAGAAAGCATAGCTCACAGACAGCGCCCGTCCCGAGACCCTACTGTGGCGGCTCGACCCCAGACCGCCCTTATCCTACCCTTATCCCGGCAGAGGTTGATCAGGAACTTCACGAGTTGTCTCAATTCGAGGCTCAGTTAAGTATCACATTCTCGGCCTGGCTTCCTCTCGCTCGAGCGTGAGCCCTTACTCGTTCGGAAGATGGCAGGAAAATTGGAAAGGATTTTGAAAGTCTCTTAGTCAGCGCCGATTCTCCAGGTGCAATTCTGCAACTGATTGGAGATTCAGAAATAATTACAAAATATTTCGTCTGTATGGGGCGATCGTCGAGAGTTCCACTGCCTTAACATAATTATCATTGTTATTGTTATTATCATTTATTATTATCATCATCATTATCACTTTATGATTATTACTATCATCACTATTTTGTTATTAGTGTTGTGCTTATTATCCTTTGCATTATATATATATCATTATTAGCATCCTCCTCCTAATATTTAAAATGAAATATAAGAAAAACAATTCCAGATTTCGAGTTCAATGTACGACCTATTCAAGTACGTCACAGAAAACCGAGCATGCCAACAGACCTCTCAGAAATTAGCCATCTTCTTATCATTATTTAATTGCTTCTCCGAATTACATTTTTTCTGAAAGTCAATAATTACGTTATCGTTGATTAAGAAAAGTACCTCGGTACATCTTCTAAAAGTGAGAAAATAAACGTGGAAAAATAAAGAGCAAGGAGAAAAAGAAAATTTTTTGCGAATATGAAGACTAAAAGAGAAGGAATATCAAATGGTTCTCAAGCAGGACGCAAGGGAGAGAGGGCATCCCATATATGTAAATGCATATACGCATTATATATGTATATATAATATATATGTATATGCATATTATATATGCATATGTATATTATATATGTATATGTATATTATATATGCATATGTATATTATATATGTATATGTATATTATATATGTATATGTATAATATCTGCTTATGACTATATATGTATATGAATAGTATCTGCTTATGTATATTATATATGTATATGTATATTATATAAGTATATATATTATATACGTATGTATATTATATATGTATGTATATCATATATATATATTTATATTATATATGTATGTATACTATATATGTATGTATATTATATATGTATGTATATCATATACGTATGTATATTATTTTTATAATATACATACGTATATGTATGTATATTATATATGTATGTATATCATATACGTATGTATATTATATACGTATGTATATTATATATGTATGTATATTATATATGTATGTATATTATATATGTATGTATACTATATATTTATGTATGATATATATGCAAATGTAATATATATATATATATATATATATATATATATATATATATATATATATATATATATATATTATACGTATATTGTATATTCTATGTATATTATATATATATATAAATATCTAGCTTCAGTGCAAGCGATTACTGCAATTAAAATATAAAAGTTTTACATTTTTTATTTCGCAAGCATTCATATCACTTCATTTGTATTCCCATTTGCAGTTAAATAATACTCGGTGGAATATATATCTCTTGTTGGATTTGGCAATACAAAATATAAGCGAAGTTTTTATTTATTTTTTACCTTTGTTTTTTTATATAAAAGTTTATCAGCAGGAATTCGGATTTAGGTGTATTTTCCTAATTGCTTTAACTTCATCCCTTCGTAATCTACCGAATGTTGTAATAGGAAACAATGGAATTATAAGAGAACAGGCATATTGATCGCTTCCACTGAAAGTGTGCATATTTTAGGACGAACCATGCAAAGTTACTGCAGGAGAGGTTCGGTCGTGACTCGGAGAGCGGACACGAGGCGAACTCACGCGTGGAGCCGAACGTCGACAGCGCTGTGTGCAGCTCATGTGGATCTTGAGCTTTACCAACTGCCGTAGAGCTTTTGGCAGACGAAGCACTTGAAGGCCATCGGATAGATGAGCGCGATGACTCTAGTTTAAACGTTGAGATAATTTTGTTTTACATCTGGGCTTAAAGGCACCACAACCTCTCTCCTAATTTGCAATCTAGGATAAGAGCGAAAAAAGAACATTGCTCACTGGCGGGACGTCCCGTTAACGGCAGATCAGGAGATTCACGGGAAGCTGTCCCAAATTGAGGCTCAATTAAGATGATTGTCTGCCTGGCTGCCGCTCGCTCGAGCGTGATCTCTGACCTTGAAGGCGACTGAGACAAAATGTCTTTAATCTGGTAATTGAAGAATTTAAATTGCATTTCTAGGTGTTTCTACAACAACCACATGAGATATCAATTGAGTTTCTGATGCAGATTACATGCCGAGGTGGCCGTTTTCCGAACTCATTATATCAGTGATGGAGGAAAAGGAAAACAGCCTTAGAGAATTATTCGGGTGAACGATGGTTGTCGGACCCATCAGATGTCGAAGTATTCCAGAAAATTTCGTATCTGCGTTTCTGCTTTTCCAGCGACTCCAGGATTCCGATACGACTAAATAAAAGGACTTATATAATCATTTCCTTTAAATCATATTTCAAGAGTCTGGAATCCTTATCAAGTAACTTTTCATTCTTTTCGTGAAGGAATGCTTTGGTGCTGTGACACAATATGCGTATTGCATTAACTATAAAGCCATGTTGCATGTAAGACTCAAGGCAATCTAAGCAGAAAGTATCCACGAATGTTTAAGCTATAAGAATCAGTCAAGAAAACAAGTGTTTCGAGAGAGCGTTTTTCATGTGAGTTCGCAATGGGATTTGGAAGATCATAGCACTGTTTTGGCATCTGGAATGAGTGTTGTGGGTAGTAGCTTTTTCTTTGGATTATTATTATAACTATTGTAATTATCATTATCATTATTATCATTACTATTATTGCCATTTTTATTAATTTCATTATTATTATCGTTATCGTTATACTTATTATCATCATTATCCTTATTATTCTTGTCATTATCCTTATTATTATTATTATTATTATTATTATTATTATTATTATTATTATTATTATTATCATTATTATTATCAATATCATAATCATTACCATTATTATTATCAATATAATCATTACCATTATTATTTTTATGATAATCATTACCATTATTATGATGATCATCATTATCGTTATTATTGTTGCTACTGCTGTTGCTAATTCATTGTTATTATCATTTATTATCAACATAATTATTATTACCATCATTATTATTATTATCATCATAATTATAATTATTATTATTGTATTATCATTATCACTATCATTAATATTATCATGTTTATTATCGTGATCATTATTATAGTCATCATTATTGTTGTGATAATAATTATCATTATCATAGTAATCCTTATCATCATAATTATCATTATTTTCATTATTATTATTTCTATTATCATTTTCATCACTAATTTTGTTATTAACATTATCATTATTTTCATTATTATTATTATTTTATTGCTGTTATATTATTATTATTATTATTTTCATTATTATTATTTTCATTATTGTTATTACTTTATTATTATATTACTATTATTATTATATTACTATTATTATTTTATTATTATTATTATTTTATTATTATTATTATTTTATTATTATTATTATTTTATTATTATTATTATTTTATTATTATTATTATTTTATTATTATTATTATTTTATTATTATTATTATTTTATTATTATTATTATTTTATTATTATTATTATTTTATTATTATTATTATTTTATTATTATTATTATTTTATTATTATTTTATTTTTATTATTATTATTTTATCATTATTATTATTATTATTATTTCATTATTATTCTTTTATTATTACTACTATTTTGTCATTATTATGATCATTATCATTATGATAATTATTATTAAAATCATCATTATTAAAATCATCATTATAATGTTGATCATTATTATTATAATTATTTTAACGATGTGTGCTTATTATATTTACTTTGTAACTCACCTGCTGTACGATACAAGATATATAAGAATATTTATCTTTATCCTTCACTCTCTTTCGTTATACATTCATATATACATACATACACACACACTAAACACTTCTTTGTTTTATTCAATAATATAATATTTAGTGTAAAAAGACTCTAATTTTCATATTGTTAAGTAGCGGAACGCAAATACATTTACAGTAACCTCATTATTGCGTCCTTGACCTTCTCTGACCAGAGCGGGATAAGCACCGCATTCCTGACTCAGAAACGACGGCGAAGGACCTCGTAGGTCTTTTCCCTCCCCAAGTCGCCCGGGGTGAGGTCTATGCCTTTTTGAACAACGCCGACGGAGGGAATCGTCACACTCTCCTCTACGGCGCTTGCAACGATGTTGGACGCTCTTGTGCAGGACTTTCGCCTCGGGGACTTCGAGTCCGATTTGGCGATGCTCGACGCCCCTTGGCTGGAGGCGCTCGATGCGACCCCGTCTGCGAAGAGAAGGTGCTTGGTCGGTCGCCGTTATGACTCCGCCACGTGGCTGTTCTCGCCCTCTCCTGAAGTGGAAGAAGTTATTCCTGCGAAGAACCAGTCTCCAACTGCGCTCGACGGGGCTCAGACTCAAACAGTGATTGACGCCTCTGAAATCACGTCCCCATACCCGACGCAGCAGATATCGTCTTTTTCTTACACGAAGGCAACGACGGCGCAGGATCCTCCCGTCGAGATGCCAGCGACGTGGACTGCGACCTCTCGTCCCTGGACGGTCCGCAGTATCTCATCCCTGCCCTTGTGTCGGGAAGGGCGTACCTGGACGCGTCCCCTTCGCCCCTCCTGGTGTACGTCGTGTCCACGTCCCCTGACCCTTTCTCGGGCGCCCCACTGCCCGCCCCACTGACGTGTAAGATTGTGTCTACTCTTCCGGTCAACACCATTGTGTACGAGTGAAAATCATGTTCATATTGCTTTTTATCTATCGTTTGTAAATTATTACAAACGATAGATATTATAGAATTTAACAAAGTCTATAATTTAGTGAGAAAATAATAACTCCACTAATATCACGCAACTATTTGTCAAAGCCAACAAGCTGAAGTTTTTCACCGTGGATGATTTTGCTGCTAATGGGAATACAAATGAATTGATGCGAATGTTTGCGAGTCTTTCGTTGTTAATATTTTTTAAATACATATAATATCCCCCTATATTGTTTTATATGTTTATACATATAATATTCTCTATATCGTTGTATATGTTTATATTCCTTTGGATGTGTTGGTATGTGTGTGCTGTTCGTGATCGAGAATTTTTTTTTCTACTTCTTACCGAGAATTTTTTCCTTGTAAGGATAGCACTTACATTAAATTCTTACTGAAGAAGCTTAATGAACAAGAAAAAAACTACGAAAATGAAACGTAGCGATGTTCACAGCAACAATGGCAATACTTCGAAGAACAAACAAAAGCTTCGCCTCTATTTTGTAGCAGTGTCACGTGACCATTTGCCAAAGCCGACGAGCTCATTTACAAAGCAGTATATCACATTGTGGGAATATAAATGTTTTTGTACTTTGATAACTGAAATTGCTTATATGTCAGATTATACTTTTATATACCAAATTTCACCTTTCCTTTTCATCATGCTTTGTCTCTTCAGACACTTTTTTTGTTTCTTATTCTCCTTCATCTTCATCCTGTCCGCTTTCCACGTTCGTTCGTTTCCTCTTGAAAATGTGCAAAGGTTTTCTCCAAAAGCAAGGATGGCCTAAGTTATTGGGTTATTTGGAGAAAATCGTTATAAGAATGTGTGATTTCATCTGTCGAGCAACAATTTCTAATGACATGTGGCTGCATCTTGCTTATTGAAAAAAAAGAAAATCATACTCAGAAAAAAAAAAAAAAAAAATAGAGAGAGAGAAAAACCAAATGGTAATTGTAAGAAATTGTCATTATTATTGTTGTCAACAACAGCAATAATACTAAAGAAAATAATGATGATAATGATCATAACAATAACGCTCATTTCAGATACCAAGAAACTGCAGTGCAATGTTCTCTCCAATTTCAGAGCGAGATCAGAGGAACTTGGAAAAATGATCAGGACCTAAAAGGTTTTTGCATTTCGTTTACTTTGCCTCAGTGCCCTCATTACATTACTGCACACCGGTCCTTGCATTGTCTCGAACGCTTTCTCGCAAATTTGTTGACTTTTCTCTTTAGTTTTATCAGCTTAAATTACATCAAGTTTTACACGCAACTTGATCGCGTGGTTAATATACGTTGGAGAGATTCTTCAGATATCGAGAAGAGCAGCATTACACACCTTCGTGAATAGAAGAATTGGAATTCAATGGTGACTTCAGATTCCAGGAATGTTTTATTTTTAAGAGTGCTGTTAAAGTCCGTCCATTTAGTAATAGCACTAGTAAATAGTACAACAGAAACGAAATCTATTGGAATATTTCGACTTCTGATGGATCTGACAACCATCGCTCACCATCCTCCTTCGGTAATGCAGTAAGGGCGTTGGGAGAGCGACCATCTCGGCACGTAATCTGCAGGACTTATAATTCACGTGGCTGCTGTTGGTGAGACACATACTAGAATACACTTTGTGAATGACCTTGATGACACGTGACACTTGAATTATAAGAATTAGTTTTGGCATATGACATTCCGTTCCATCAATAGGTATTCAACAGAAAGCACAATGTGCATGATAAACCACATAATAGTAATAGGGATGAAAAACTGCTTCTTGAATTATCAAACTTCATTCCCTCATAAATTACAAAAATGGATGAAATTGAATACGAGCACAGATAATTTTCACTGGGAGAGAAGACACGAAGAGAGAACTCACACGTCGGAACCGATGGGCGGCAGCGCTGAGTGGGAACTCATGTGGAGCTTGAGTTTGTACCTGCTGTCGTAGAGCTTTTGGCAGACGAAGCACTTGTAGGTCCTCGGGGAGTTGTTCGGATGAGGCCTTGTCCTAGGCGCCGTCTGGGGTCGAGGGGTTATCGCAGGGGCAGCCAGGGCTCGCGGGACGGGCAGTGGGGCGCCCGAGAAAGGGTCAGGGGACGTGGACACAACGTACACCAGGAGGGACGAAGGGGACGCGTCCAGGGACGCCCTTCCCGACACAAGGGCGGGGATAAGGTACAGCGGACCGGCCAGGGACGAGAGATCGCAGTCCACGTCGCTGGCCTCCGTCACAGGAATCTCAACGGAAGGATCTTGCGCCGTCGGGGTCTCCATGTGAGTGGAAGGAGGCAAGGGCGACATCTGATGCGGCGGGGACGGGCACGTCATTTCGGAGGCGCCAAGCACTGGCTGAGCCTAACCCCAACCAGGCTCAGTCGGAGACAGGCGCAGCAGTTCTGAGTCGACGTCCAGCCACTGCTTCGTAGGAAATCCTTCTGGCCCTTCAGGGGAGGGAGACTGGAGCCACGTGGCGGAGTCGTAACGGCGTCCGACCAAGCACCTTCTCTTCGCAGGCGGCGTCCGGTCGAGCCCCTCCAGCCAAGGTGCGTCGAGCATCGCCAAGTCGGACTCGAAGTCCCCGAGGCCCAAGTCCTGCACAAGAACGTCCAGCATCGTTGTAAGCGTCTTAGAGGAGAGTGTGACTACGCCCTACATCGAAGCTATTCATAAGGGCCAAAAGACCTGACCCTGGGCGGCTTCCGCAAGACCTCGGGTAGGGGAAAGCACCCAAAAGGTCAAGGATACGGTGCTGCTCGCGCTCTGGTCGGAAAAGGGGCAGACTACCAAGCAGGAATGGGACGCGTATTTAATACTAAGAAATTACAGTAAAAGTGTACTTAATTTGTGTTGCATTTCTTAACAATGCGAAAGCTTTCTCGATAAAAACCTTTGTTTTGCTGACTTATTTAGTTTAGGTTTGTGGATACTTTCGACTGTAATTGTCTTAAGTCTTACGCTATATGGCCTTGCAGTTAATGCAGCACGCATATTGTATTACAAGTCTATAATGAGGTTTTTACGTTAGACACTGAGAAACACAACAACGCATTTCATCATAAAAAACGAAATTACTTGGTAAGGACTCCATGTACTTGAAATATGGTGCAATGGAAATGGTTATTTAAGTATTCCTTCCACCTAGTTAAATCGAAATCTTTGAGTTGCAGGAAAAGCAGAAACGAAACCTGCTGGAATATTTCGACATCTAATGGATCTGACAACCATCGCTCACCCGAATATATCATCAAAGTTGTTTTCTTATTCCCCTTTCCCTGATGCAAAATGCGCGTTGGGTAAGCAACCATCTCAGCATATAATCTCTTCTGCAGTTGCAGGAGCATATGGGAGGATTTTTTTTATCGTTGTAGAAAATTCTCTTTTTTCTACTTCCTCTTACTGAGATTGTTTTCCGTATATGGTTCGTATAGGTTACTGAGAGAAAGAAATAGAAAGAGAGGGATATATATAGAGAGAGAAAGAGTGAAATAGAAAATTACTTGTTCCGTGAAGACCATCATTACCCTCTGTTTATTTTCATTATCCCATATCATAACACTTCGTAATATATATATATATATATATATATATATATATATATATATATATATATATATATATATATATATATATATATATATAAAGATATATATATATATAAAGATATGTATATATATATATATATATATATATATATATATATATATATATATATATATATATATATACATATATGACCGAATAACATTTGTACAATAAAGAACAAAAAAGAAGAAGAAGAAAAAAAAAATGTGGTGGTGGTCACAACGACGAAAATAAATAAAAGAACTTCATATATTTTGTAATAGTGTAATGTGAGCATTTCCTCATTTACTGAGCTCTGTATTACACTGTGGATTATTGCCTTACTCATGGGAGTACAAATGACGTAGTATGAATGCTTGCGAAATAAGAAAAAAGGGGTTTTCATTTTAATTATTAAAAATACCTGTATAAAAGTCAATTTCATTAGCATTATGATTCAGCACAATCTCTTTTTTTTGTCTCTAGGAAGTCACGAAAATCCTCTTATTCTCCTTACTCTTTATCCACGTTCTTTTGCTCCCTCTTAGAAAATAGGCAGAGGCCTTTTTCAAAAGCAATGGTGCCAAAGTTATTGGGTCGTTTGGCGAAAAATCATAAGAATGTATGATTTCACCTGTCGAGTATCGACTTAGCGATGCTCGACACACCTTGGCTGGAGGCGCCCGATAGGACGCCGCCTGCGAAGAGATACTTGGTCGGACGCCGTTAGGACTCCGCCACGTGGCTCCAGTCTCCCTCTCCCAAAGGACCAAAAGGAACTCCCACGAAGCAGTGGCTGAACCTTGACTTAGAAATGCTTGGCGCCTCCCCTACGCGGCAGACGTCGCCCTCGCCGCCTCCCTCTCACACTGAGGCCCTGACAACGCAGGATCCTCCCGTCGAGATTCCTGTGCCTGAGGCCAGGACGGGAAGGGCGTCCCCGGATGTGCTCCTTTCTCGTGCACCCCACTGCCCGTCCCGTTTTCCCTGGCTGCCCCTGCGACGTCCCCTCGACCCCAGACGGCAGCTAGGAAAAGGCCTCATCCGAACCCCTACATTATTTACGTAATCTAGATTCTACCTCATAGAACCTACATCCTCACATTTCCATTATTAAAACAGAAAAATGATAACGATACAATTAGAAGTAGAAATCACAGATAACAATTAATAGGAATTATGATAAAATGCAACTGAATGGTCAGCATTTATTCCCTCATGATTTACAAAAGATATATAAAAGGAAAAACATTGATGATTTTCACTTGTGTTGACTGGAAAAGCAGACACGAGGCGGTAGTTCACACGGCGGAGTCAAAAGGCGGCAGCGCTGAGTGGGAACTCATGTGGAGCTTGAGCTTGTACCTGCTGTCGTAGAGCTTTTGGCAGACGAAGCACTTGTAGGTCCTCGGGGAGTCAAACGGACGAGGCCTTTTCCTAGGCGCCGTCTGGGGTCGAGGGGTCGTCTATGATGATGATAATAATGATAATGAAAATTATTATTATTATCATTATCTATATCGTTATTTTGCTGTAGTCATTATCTATTACCCTGAATAAAATTTAAATAATTGATTTTTTAAAGTTTCCCTCTTATTCAGTTTAAATAGGTTAATGCTAAAATCAAGCAAGAAATGTCATTATTACATATCACCTTTATTATTGTTGTCACTATTAATATTATGACTATTATTTTTATTTCTATTATCGACAGTATTATTTCTATTATCATCATTTTTAGTATTATTACTGTTGCTTTTAATATTATTATTATGATTATTATTATCATCATGAATATTTTCCTTATCATTATCATTGCCATTACTTTTACTAGGCATATGTCAAAGTAAGAAATGATAACGAAACTGGATATAAACCGACTGAATGCTGTATTTAATCATACTGATAACTCTACTACTATTAACCATTGAGCACCATTGGCGGAATGGACAAAGTCGTGACTGCGTTGTCTTTCACGGTCTTTCAGCTTGCCTTGGTGGTAACATCATGAGAAATAAACAATTATGAAAGTTTTTTGTGAACATCGTAATATTAATTGTATCTTCTTTTCGGTAATTTCACATAATAGTTCCGCTTAACGGATCACGACGATTTTGGTATCGATGGATCCCTCTCACTCTCTACTTTCCACATTTATAATTATTGCACAGAAGCCCCCCCCCCCCCCGTTAATGCTGGCCCCAAGGGCAGGGAAGGGCATGCAAGGCACCAGGGAAATTAAAGGTTAAAATATACTCAGAATCACTCGCTATATTGTCTAATGCACACAGACACACAAACAAACACACATACACACACACACTCACGCGCGCACGCACGCACGCACGCACGCACGCACGCACACACACACACACACACACACACACACACACACACACACACACACACACACACACACACACACACACAGACACCTCTTCCCCTCCCTCCCTCATTCCCTCTTCCCCTCCCCCCCACTCCCTCCCTCTTCCCCTCCCCCAGAGAAGTAATTGGAACTTGTTATATTGGAGAGAGAAAACCTTGACATTGTTTTCAAGAATGTGACTATGAATCGGTTAAGTAGGAAAGTGTAGGGTATACTTTTACTTTGCTTCCAACTACAATTGATGTTTATTGGAGAATTAAAAGAATTCCAATGGTAGTAAAGATGATAAGATAACAAAGATATTAACAATGATAGAGATAATTATTATAGCAACACTGATAACAAGAGTAATGGTAATGTATAAATAATAGACATAAAGAGGATAATAATAATAATAATGAACAAAAGTTTTTTTTTTTATTCATTTTCTTTCAAGTTTTGTCACAATGAGCACACCCACACACGCCCACCCACCCACACACACACACCCATACACACACACACACAAAGGATCCATTTTATAGGATATTTTATATTCTATACTCATTTGAGAGGTACTTCCTATGCATTATTTATGAACCTCCTCACCTGCATCTCAAGACGGCCCAACATATCCGAAGAGGCGGTTTTTGTTTCCATTACATAAAGACCCACCCACCCACCCACCCACCCACCCACACACACACACACACACACACACACACACATATTATTTTTATCATTATTACTATTATCATTACTATTGTCTATCGAAATGGCAACACCTGTGGTGTGGAGGCGGCACTTTCTTCTTCTTTCAAAACAGCGTATCAATAATTTTAGCTGCATATTTTTTTTTAAACACGAAAAGCGCTTCGTACTTTAAACATCTATGCATGACTGCTGAAAAAAAAAGTGTGCGACGTTGCTGAGACCTTTGTAAATATCAGCGCCATCTATTAACGGCAAATCGAACTGTTAATATAATGGATCCATTGCTTTTTTTGCCTGAGCTCTCTTTCTCTCTCTCTCCAATCTCTTCCTCTCTCTTTCTCCCTCCCTCTTCTCTCTTTCTCCATCTTTCTCTCCTTCTCCCTCCCTCCTATCTCTTTCTCCCTCCCTCCTCTGTCTTTCTCTCTCCCTCCTCTCTCTTTCTCCCTCCCTCCTCTCTTTTCTCTCTTTCTCCCTCTCTCCTCTCTCTTTTTCCCTCTCTCCTCTCTCTTTCTCCCTCCCTCCTCTCTCTTTCTTCACTCTTTCTCCCTCCCTCCTCTCTCTTTCTCCCTCTCTCCTCTCTCTTTCTCCCTCCCTCCTCTCTCTTTCTCCCTCCCTCCTCTCTCTTTCTCCCTCCCTCCTCTCTCTTTCTACATCTCTCTTCTCTCTTTCTCCCTCCCTCCTCTCTCTTTCTCCCTCTCTCATCTTTCTTTCTCCCTCCCTCCTCTCTCTTTCTCCATCTCTTTTCTCTCTTTCTCCCTCCCTCCTCTCTCTTTCTCCATCTCTCCTCTCTCTTTCTCCCTCCCTCCTCTCTCTTCTCTCATCCTCCCTCCTCTCTCTTTCTCCCTCCCTCCTCTCTCTTTCTCCATCTCTCTTCTCTCTTTCTCCCTCCCTCCTCTCTCTTTCTCCCTCTCTCATCTTTCTTTCTCCCTCCCTCCTCTCTCTTTCTCCATCTCTTTTCTCTCTTTCTCCCTCTCTCCTCTCTCTTTCTCCCTATCTCCTCTCTCTTTCTCCCTCTCTCCTCTCTCTTTCTCCCTCTCTCCTCTCTCTTTCTCCCTCTCTCCTCTCTCTTTCTCCCTCTCTCCTCTCTCTTTCTCCATCTCTCTTCTCTTTCTCCATTTCTCTTCTATCTTTCTCCCTCCCTCCTCTCTCGTTCTCCATCTCTCTTCTCTTTCTCCATTTCTCTTCTATCTTTCTCCCTCCCTCCTCTCCCTTTCTCCCTCCCTCCTCTCTCTTTTCTTTCTCCCTCCCTCCTCTCTCTTTCTCCATCTCTTCTCCCTCCCTCCTCTCTCTTTCTCTCTCCCTCCTCTCTCATTCAATTAGCAGAAACCATACTATATTTCATTCTTCATAATTAAAATAACTTTATTTTAACCTAAATCATCAATTTTAACACGAATTAAAATTGCACTTAACTGATAAAGCTCTTTCCAAAGGATAATACATTTTATCGACTCTTTCATCTTTATCCTTTTTCATTCTAATGGGTAAATTGAACAGATTTATAGCCTATTAAACAATTATAAAAGATGTAACTGAACTAAAATACAGCACATTATACCAGCGGATGAAAGCATTTCATTGATTAGACCCAAAGAATTCTAAAGCTGTTCACATATATATGACTTATTTAAATACATTATGCGAATCAACATTGTAATAGTAATAAAAAAGTATCTATTCCAAAGGAGTAATCTAGTAAAGGAAATGTAAAGATTTAGAAAAAAAATGTGACGATCCACAGATATTCTTAAAAAAAATGTTTAAACAAATTAATTAAGTCCAAGTAAAGAGAAAGCAACAATATAATGATGCCGTGACGTAATATCTATGAAGGTTATAGAGGTAGTTTTGCAAAAGTGATTTTCTGCAAGAAATGTTGTGTGAAATGTTCGACTTTGCTGGTTAGCTTTACTGGTAATGGATAGCTGAGCCTGCTAAGGAAATACCACTGTTCTTGATGATGTTAATGGCAATTGGAAACTGAGGTAGTCGCCCAAGGAAACTAAAAGGCAGACGGCCAAGGAAACTAAAAGGCAGATGAACAAGGAACCTAAAAGGCAGACGGCCAAGGAACCTAAAAGGCAGACGGCCAAGGAACCTAAAAGGCAGACGGCCAAGGAACCTAAAAGGCAGACGGCCAAGGAACCTAAAAGGCAGACGGCCAAGGAAACTAAAAGGCAGACGGCCAAGGAACCTAAAAGGCAGACGGCCAAGGAACCTGAAAGGCAGACGGCCAAGGAACCTAAAAGGCAGACGGCCAAGGAAACTAAAAGGCAGACGGCCATGGAACCTAAAAGGCAGACGGCCAAGGAACCTAAAAGGCAGACGGCCATGGAACCTAAAAGGCAGACGGCCAAGGAACCTAAAAGGCAGACGGCCAAGGAAACTAAAAGGCAGACGGCCAAGGAACCTAAAAGGCAGACGGCCAAGGAACCTAAAAGGCAGACGGCCAAGGAACCTAAAAGGCAGACGGCCAAGGAACCTAAAAGGCAGACGGCCAAGGAACCTAAAAGGCAGACGGCCAAGGAACCTAAAAGGCAGACGGCCAAGGAACCTAAAAGGCAGACGGCCAAGGAAACTAAAAGGCAGACGGCCAAGGAACCTAAAAGGCAGACGGCCAAGGAACCTAAAAGGCTGTTGGCCATGGAACCTAAAAGGCAGACGGCCAAGGAACCTAAAAGGCAGACGGCCAAGGAACCTAAAAGGCAGACGGCCAAGGAACCTAAAAGGCTGTTGGCCATGGAACCTAAAAGGCAGACGGCCAAGGAACCTAAAAGGCAGACGGCCAAGGAAACTAAAAGGCAGACGGCCATGGAACCTAAAAGGCAGACGGCCAAGGAACCTAAAAGGCAGACGGCCATGGAACCTAAAAGGCAGACGGCCAAGGAACCTAAAAGGCTGTTGGCCAAGGAAACTAAAAGGCAGACGGCCAAGGAACCTAAAAGGCAGACGGCCAAGGAACCTAAAAGGCAGACGGCCAAGGAACCTAAAAGGCAGACGGCCAAGGAAACTAAAAGGCAGACGGCCAAGGAACCTAAAAGGCTGTTGGCCAAGGAACCTAAAAGGCAGACGGCCAAGGAACCTAAAAGGCAGACGGCCAAGGAACCTAAAAGGCTGTTGGCCAAGGAAACTAAAAGGCAGACGGCCAAGGAACCTAAAAGGCTGTTGGCCAAGGAAACTAAAAGGCAGACGGCCAAGGAAACTAAAAGGCAGACGGCCAAGGAACCTAAAAGGCAGACGGCCAAGGAAACTAAAAGGCAGACGGCCAAGGAACCTAAAAGGCAGACGGCCAAGGAAACTAAAAGGCAGACGGCCAAGGAACCTAAAAGGCAGACGGCCAAGGAACCTAAAAGGCAGACGGCCAAGGAACCTAAAAGGCTGTTGGCCAAGGAAACTAAAAGGCAGACGGCCAAGGAACCTAAAAGGCTGTTGGCCAAGGAAACTAAAAGGCAGACGGCCAAGGAACCTAAAAGGCAGACGGCCAAGGAACCTAAAAGGCAGACGGCCAAGGAACCTAAAAGGCTGTTGGCCAAGGAAACTAAAAGGCAGACGGCCAAGGAACCTAAAAGGCAGACGGCCAAGGAACCTAAAAGGCAGACGGCCAAGGAACCTAAAAGGCTGTTGGCCAAGGAAACTAAAAGGCAGACGGCCAAGGAACCTAAAAGGCAGACGGCCAAGGAACCTAAAAGGCAGACGGCCAAGGAACCTAAAAGGCTGTTGGCCAAGGAACCTAAAAGGCTGTTGGCCAAGGAAACTAAAAGGCAGACGGCCAAGGAACCTAAAAGGCAGACGGCCAAGGAACCTAAAAGGCAGACGGCCAAGGAACCTAAAAGGCTGTTGGCCAAGGAACCTAAAAGGCAGACGGCCAAGGAACCTAAAAGGCAGACGGCCAAGGAACCTAAAAGGCAGACGGCCAAGGAACCTAAAAGGCAGACGGCCAAAGAACCTAAAAGGCGGACGGCCAAGGAGCCCGCCAAGGAGCCCGAGGATCGCACAACGTATCCGGTCTTTCACCCGTGCATGGCGTTCATGAGGGAGATCCTGAGTATGTCACTGCATCAAGATCGAAGATATTGATTTTTTCCTGGTTTCCCAAACCTCTCTCTGGGATTATTATTATCGGGAACAATTTCATTATCATTGTTTTATCATTCTTGTCACTGGGAGCATTTGTTCATTGCTACTTTCTACCATAATTGCTGTTAACATTACCATTATTATTATTATTATTATCATTATAATAATAATAATAATAATAATAATAATAATAATAATTATTATTATTACGACCATTACCAATCTTATATATATTAATATTATATCATTATTACCATTGATGCTGTTGTGATTGATAATAATGCTAATGATTATTATCACGAATATTTGAACAAACTAATGTATAGGATATGACATGTAGGCAAAAAAAAAAAAAAAAAAAAAGAAAAAAGAAAGAAAGAAAGAAAAAAAAAATTTATTTCTTGATTTCTACACGAGTAGATTTCTTAACGACTTGCTGTTTACAGTAACTACGAATTTCTAATATTGACATGTATGTGCATTTCTTTCGTAAATTCAGTCTTGTTTATGATGAATATGTGTTTATATATATGGACTTCATGAATATATATGATGTAATGTATTTTATCATCAATTTAAAATCAATAATGATATAGGCCTATTTAGTGTTTAAGAGCCTTGTGTAGTTGATTGACAATCGTTCGTGTCTAATTCCGTTGCAGTTGCTGCAATAGTGTTGTAATTTTTTATGTACGTACGTAGCCTAGATTATATTTCTATTGTTGATAAAAAAAATTATTTTTTTTCAGAAAAGTCTCTTTTTTTTCTTTCTTTTTTATTTAACTCAATTTTCTCTCTCTATATACAAATATATGTATATCTCATTTTCTCGTTTTCTTTATCGATTTTGTCTCTTTCTCTGTCAGACGCCTCTCTTCTCTCCGCCCCTCTCCTCTCTCTTTTCTCCAGCTCTCTTTCTCTCTCTCTACCTGTGTGTATGTGCCTCTTCCAATATCACTGTGTCCTTTTCAGCAAAATGAATCTGTGTTTAGTAATGTTTCTCTATTCTCTACATCTCTTTTTCTGTCCACTCCTCCCCCTCTCTCCCTCCCTCTCTCTCTCCATATTTTACTGATTTTAAAACCATAGTTAAAATCTATTTATGGACTTTAATTCTGATTGTTACATTTATAGGGACTCTTAACCTTCATTTGATGTGTTTGTTACTTAGTTAATTACGTTTTCACGATCTTATCTTCCGTTATATCATGTCACTATACAAGTATTTAATTAATTACACTCAAGGTCAAAAATAATCATCGTTAACGGATAAAAGCATATGAGAGAGAGAGAGAGAGAGAGAGAGAGAGAGAGAGAGAGAGAGAGAGAGAGAGAGAGAGAGAGAGAGAGAGAGAGAGAGATTATTGTTATCAATGATGCGTGTATATTCTATATCATTGTTGTTTTAATCATTTCATTGCTATGGTTACAACAAATATATAATCTAAAACCATTGCTTATTATCCATTCTCTGATGTCACCATGTAAGTATTCAAATAATTTTAAACTCAAGGTAAAAAAATCCAACGTCAACGGATAAAAGCATGAGAGAGAGAGAGAGAGAGAGAGAGAGAGAGAGAGAGAGAGAGAGAGAGAGAGAGAGAGAGAGAGAGAGAGAGAGAGAGAGAGAGAGAGAGAGAGAGAGAGGGGGGGGGGGGATTCAATATTGTTATCAATGATATATATATTCTATATCACTGTTGTTTATTACTTTTATTACTATGATAGCAACAGATATCTAAAACCATTATATAATTCCTTGCAATTATATTGTCATCGCTTTTACTTTTGTCATCAAAATCATTATCATTTTCAACTTTGTGATTTCCTTGTCAGTATCAGTATCATAATCATTCTTTATCATTAGTTGTATTTATTACTGGTATTTGCTTATAGTCATAGCAGTTAGTGTCATTATAAAAACTTAAGGACGGTCTTTGAATTGTCTTTGTTAAATGCCTTCAATATTGCAATTTTAAAGTTCTTGAAGATGACTCCGCATAATTAATGCTATGGAAAGCTTGCATGATACTTTTATACATTTGCCAAACGGTAACTGTGCCGTTTCCTCTATGCTACCAGTTTTTTGTACGATAAATACACGCGGCCCGCACTCTCCTTTACAGCTGACGCGGTGACAACAAACGTGTTGAAACGTAAATATTAACTCTGGGTATTCTTAATATTATTGTTATCATTTTTATATCACGCCACACAAAGAGCCACACTAGGAAAATCGAAAATTACACCATGGAAGGTCACGGTGCGGGTCAAAACACAGCCAAGAGAGAAAGAGAAGAAAATCATCAGCTATTTACGTAATAAAAGCATGTTAGCTGATCTTTTAAACTCTTCAAGGGTCGGAGAAGTTACAGCCCCTGAAGGCAATCTATCCCAAAGCCTACAAAAAAATCTAGAAAACTGAGATGTAGACGACCGACTTGCATCAAATGTCATTGAATTGAGGGCCATAGAACTTTTAGTAACTTTTGTAGGTTGATATAAATCGGGTAAAAAAAACTATCGAGGGGTTGTGAATTATCGGTTACAACCTTGCATAAGACTGAAAGAGCTCCGATAACCCTACGATACCAAGTGTCCAAATCTAAGTCAGCCAGGAGACATATAATGGAATAAAAAAAGAAAAGAAATCAAGCAATAATCGCTCTCTCTCTATCTATCTCTTCGTCTTTCTCTCTCTCTCTCTCTCTTTCTCTCTCTCTCTCTCTCTCTCTCTCTCTCTCTCTCTCTCCCTCTCTGTCTCTCTCTCTCTCTCTCTCTCTCTCTCTCTCTCTCTCTCTCTCTCTCTCTCTCTCTCTCTGTGTGTGTGTGTGTGTGTCTCTGTCTCTGTCTCTGTCTCTGTCTCTCTCTCTCTGAAACAGATGAACACACATAACAAAATGAGACAGAATGAAAGAAAAGAAACATTTACAATTAATATTATCAACAACTCCTCGAGGACCTACAAGTGCTTCGTCTGCCAAAAGCTCTACGACAGCAGGTACAAGCTCAAGCTCCACATGAGTTCCCACTCAGCGCTGCCGCCCTTTGACTCCGCCGTGTGAACCTCCGCCTCGTGTCTGCTTTTCCAGTCAACACCAGTGAAAATCATCAATGTTTGTTTTCCTTTTATATATCTTTTCTAAATTATGAGGGAATAAATGCTGACCATTCAGTTGTATTTTATCATTATTCCTATTAATGAATTGTTATCTGTGATTTCTACTTCTAATTGTATCGTTATCATTTTTCTGTTTTAATAATGGAAATGTGAGGATGTAGGTTCTATGAGGTAGAATCTAGATTACCTAAATAATGTAGGGTACTTATAGATTCCTCAGTACCACACCCTACAAAGAATAAGTGTCATTCCCAATAGACTCGGGTCTTAGCCAGCATTGTAAGCGAGGCTAAGATATATCCTTTGCTACAAAAATACTTTCAGAACAGAGATTATTCGCTGCCAGACTCGTCCCCCGACTCCTGGCTCCGTCTGCTGCTGCGCCTCGACGCTCGGCCGCCTTGACCCTGCAGTGGCTGATCGGTCCTTCTCGGTTGTCTGCACTCGAGGCTCCCTTAAGGGTGTTCTCGGCCTCGCTTGAGCAGGAACTCTGACCTTATTCGAAATATGCCAGAGAAATTCGAGAGGATTTTGTAAATCTCAGTCCATGTCGATTCTCTCGACATACTCCAGCAACTGAAAAGGAGATTCAGAAATAATTGAGAAATTGCTATATATGATTTAGAGCCAAGTTGTACAGACCGGTCGAGGAGTCTGCTCTTACGAAAGGAAAGTCAACATTATGGCCAGCTCTTCGACGAGAAAACCTTCGCAGGCGACACAGGATCCGAAATGCAGTAATGACTTGAAGAGATTCTGGTATTACCATTATTAGTATTATTAAAACTATCATTACTTTTTTTATTATAATCATTACCATCAT
The DNA here is from genome assembly GCF_042767895.1 of Penaeus vannamei. Taxonomy (NCBI): domain Eukaryota; kingdom Metazoa; phylum Arthropoda; class Malacostraca; order Decapoda; family Penaeidae; genus Penaeus; species Penaeus vannamei. The sequence goes on from NC_091586.1 coordinate 18,548,062, forward strand.
TATAATTTTCTATTGTTATTGTTATCATCATTATTACTCTATTTTGCTATTATCATTTTCATTATTATCATTTTCTTTAATATTACTATTGTCAGTAATACCATTATTGTCATTATTATTGTCATTATCATTATTATCATTATTGTCATTAATGTTTATTAGTGATAATATAATCATTATTTTTCTATCATTATTCTTTTCATTATTATTACCATTCTCATTGTTCTTATTATAATTATCATTTTTATAATTTCCATTATAATCATTATCATTATTACTCTTATTATTATCATTATTATCATCATCATTATTTCTATCATGATTATCATGATTTTCATTATCATCATTATCATTATTTTCATAATCATATTATTATTATTATTATTATTATTATTGTTATTATTATGATTATTATTATTATTATTATTATTATTATTATTATTATTATTATTATTATTATTATTACTATTATTATTATCATTATTATTATTATTATTATCATTATTATCATTGTTATCATTATTATTTGTTGTTGATATAATGGTTATCATTACTATCTTTACTGTTATTGTTATCATTATCATGATCATTTTCCATTATCTTTAATATCCCTATTAGCATCATTTATTTATTGTTGTTGTTGTTATTGTTATTATTATTATTATTATTACTATCATTATTATCATTATTATCATTATCATTATTACTATCATTATCATTATCATTATTATTATCATCATCATTATCATTATTATGTATTTTTAATATAACCGATTTTATTATTACAATTATTGTAATTTTTGTTACAATTATCATTATATTTATTATTGTTGTTTTTATCATTATTGTTATTACTGTTATCATTATCATTATTTATTGCTGTTGTTGTATTTCTTTGTTATTGTTGTTATTGTTTCTTTATTATTATTGTTGTTATTGATATCTTTATTAATAACATTCTCATTATTATTACTATCATCATTGTTATTAATATATCTTAATTTTCATATCTATTATAAGCATTATCATCATCATTATTGTTATCATCCGCATTGTATCTAACATCCATATTTTTCTGTTTTAACGTTGTTTCGTTTTCATTTACGTCAAATCGTTTTCATTGTTATCATCTGGGTTATATATATTTTTTCCCAGTAAGAACGAAATCATCAAACATTCTTACGACGTTTTGCCAAAGGATTCAAGATCTTAGGCCATCTTTGCTCCAGAAAATAGAATAATTCGAACGAACGAACATTAAAAGCAATCTGGGTAAAGATGAAGAGTATGAGGATTAACACACACACACACAAAACGGGAATTTAAAACTGGATACAAGCTGGATTTACGGGAGAGGGGAAATTATGTGCGATTTGAGAAACGATTTCGGAAGCATTTCATTGCATTCCTTTTTGCAGCTAAATGATTCCTCGTTCTGTAAGAGAGCTTGTTGACTTCGACAATAAGACAATTATAATAGTGATGCTTTTATTTATATGTTTGCTTATTGACCTTTGAGTGGTCATCCTTACAGATACATTTAAATAGAACTACGTTTTCATTTTGTTATCATTTATTTATGATAAAATGTTCAGCAGGACGAGTACGCTCTCCTTGTTAATATCGAATATCTTCAGCGTTTGATTTGCGTGGTTTATTTCAAAAGAACGCTCGGCTAAAGTTGAAGTAATTAGGAAAATATACCTTTACCTCAATTCCAGTTGATAAACCTTTAAACTATTAAAACCGAAAACAACGATAATATTAGGAATTTGTAATGGTGATCGCTTCAACAAAGTCTATAATTTAGTGAGCAAATAAAAACACTTTTCGCCATTAAACCACGCAACTGTTTGCCAAAGTCAACAAGCTCATTTACTGAACGAAGTTTTCCACCGTGGATGATTTTGATGCTAATGGGAATACAAATGAATTGATGTGAATGGCTGCGAAATAAACAATTGGAGTCTTTCGTTGTTATATCTATCTATCTATCTATCTATCTATATGTATATAAGGTCCCCTCTCTTGTTGTACATGCTTATATTCCTTTGGGTTTGTGTGTATGTGATCTTCGTAGTCGTAGTTCATGAAAGATTGAGAACTGAAAATTAAATCTATACAATGAAGAACAAGAGAAATAACATTAAGAAAAAGAAATACGGCGATGGTCACAGCAACAAAGGCAAGGCTTCGAGGAACAAACAACAGCATCGCCTGTAATTTGTAGCAGTGTCACGTGACCATTTGCCAAAGCCGACGAGCTCATTTGCTCAGCAGTGTATTACATTGTGGAACATTTTGTTTCTCATGGGAATACAAATTAAGTGATGTGAATGCTTGCGAAAAAAGTTCGGGTGTTTTACACTTTAATGTCTGAAATTGCTTATATAAATGCCGGATTTTAATTTTCTATACATAGTATCCTTCTCTCGTTGCCTCATGATTCAGCGCAATTTTAGATTCCCGTTTTGGGGTCTCTTTACACGCGAAAATCTTTTTTTTCTCCTTCCTCTTTATCCGCATCGCTCTCTACGTTCTTTCGCTCCCTCTTGGAAAATGTGCCGAGATATTTTTCAAAAGCAAGGACGACCTAGATTATTGGATCCTTTGGCGAACATCGTTATAGGAATGTGTGATTTCACCTGGCGAGCAACAATTTGCAGTGACATGTGAGTGCATCTTGCTTATTGGGGGAAAAATCAGCATCTTGCTTATTGGGGGAAATTAAATAAAAGAGAGAGAGAGAGAGAAACAAATGGTAATTATGAGAAATATGGCAATGTGTTTTTAACAGGTGATGAATGTTTCATACATATCATTCTAATAATATCATCAACAGCAATAATGGTAAAGAAGATAATGATACTGATTATAATGATAATAACATTAACGCTCATTTCAGATACAAATAAACTGATGTGATCTTTCCAATCTCGAAGCGGGATCAGAACCTAGAAAAAAGAATCAGAAACTTTTTTCCATTTAGACATCGAGACGAATAACATTACATTCCTTCGTGAATAGAAGAAATGGCACTCAATCGTTCCTTCAGATTCATGATTTTTTGTTTTTGTTTTTTCTTTCTTTACGTGATGTTAGAGTCGATCCATTTAGTAATATCGGAACCCTAATTTACAGATAAAACAGAAGCGAAATCTGCTGAAATATTTCGACTTCTGGTGGGTCTGACAACCATCACTCGCCCGAATATGTCATCTAAGTTATTTTCTTATTCCTCCTTCGATGATGCAATAAGCGCGTTGGGAAAGCGACCATCTCGGCATGTAATCTGCAGGAGGACTTCGACTAATATCCCACGTGGTTGCTGTTGCCGAGACACCGACAAATTTCACGTCACTTCCTTGTTGATTTTAGAGAAATTTTGACTCGAGGCTAAGAGCCACGTCCCGCACGCGAGGGAGAGGCAGCGGGACTCTCGACGGCCGTCCTGTACGACTTGGCTCCGGATTATGGCTTGCAATTCCTAAATGACTTCGGAGTCCCCTTTGCAGTTGCAGGAGTATATCGAGTGACTCCCTAACTTTCATAGGCGAAGTTAGGGGAGAGGGTGGGCGTAGATAAGGGAGATGGGGTAGGCGAGGGTGGGCGGGGGTGGGAGCTTTCGTTTCGGACAACTTCCGTAAATCTCCCAGCAGGATGTACGGATACGTATTCCTTAGAGGTCGCGTCAGTTGACTTATTCTGATGCACTAAAAAGAAACAGTAATGACACTGCACTGATTACCATCTACGTTCGATGTTTCCTCATAACGAAGCAGATCATAAAAGGGCATATTTGAAGTCCATAATGATCTTTTTTTTTACCTTCCAAGCACGCGAAGCATTGCAGGCATCTTATGTTATTTCGCTGTTCCTTAAGTCACGTTTTACCAAGTGATTGAGTGAGACAGTGTGCCAGCGAGGAGCAGTCACGTGCCCCTGTAAATAGTTGCCAGACATTCTTATAACGATTTTTCACAATATGATTCAATAACCCTGGCTATATCTTGCTTTAGAAAAAATAAATCTATACATTATCCAAGAGCGAAGCATTTATATATAATATGAAGAAAAATAAATTACGCTGAATCATTACACAAGACAGAGAGAAAAATGACGAACAAAGTATGAATAAAACAAAGCGATTTCAATTAGGAAAAATGCCAGCATTCATATCAGTTGTATGTAATAAAATAACGAACTTCAAAATAAAACACAACCATTCCTTCATGAATTACGAAATGATACATTTACGGATAAAAGAAAATTGAGGCAACACGCGTATTGAGCAAAACATGAAACAAAACAAATGGCATCCGTGCAGACGATATTAAATATGAAAAACGTTCGCCAATATTTCGCAAACATACATGTCAATCAATTTGTATATGGGAAAATACACGATTTTGTTAACGAACTTGTTGACTTTAAAATAAAACTAATTGTTAATGAATTACAAAGTGATACATTAAAAAGAAAATGGAGGCAACACGAACACTGCTCATTTTCGCAGCATTGATAGATCGCCCATCAATGCTGCCATTATGATAATGATTATGACTCATTATCATGGATATAAGATAACTTCGTGTATAATCAACTTTATTTCCTCCTAAATTACAAATTA
>NC_091586.1:18557691-18595191 GCF_042767895.1 Penaeus vannamei
AATGACAATAATAACAATGACAATAATAACAATGACAATAATAACAATGACAATAATAACAATGACAATAATAACAATGACAATAATAACAATGACAATAATAACAATGACAATAATAACAATGACAATAATAACAATAATAACAATGATAATAATAACAATGACAATAATAACAATGACAATAAAAAATACTCTTAGAATGCCCATTTCAGTCACCAAGAAACCGTGCAATGATCTTCCCAATTCCTTGCGAGGTCACAGGAAAAAAATTAGCTGTTTTATCGCAGTGACTTCAGCTCATTACTGCATGTCGCTTCGTGCACTGCCCCCTGATTGACGTATCTTTTCGTTTGTAATTGTGGACACCCTGTTTAAATTGCCTTAGATCTTTTACTTTATACAACCTTGCCGATAATAGAGTGCACTTGTATTACCGGCCGGTATTGAAAATTTAACTTTTGCCCCCAAGAAGCACAGCAGCATATTCCTTTACGAAAAAGAAGCAAAAAGTTACTTTGTAAGTACTGTAGATTTTTAAAATATACTTTAAAGGAAATAATTGTTTAAATAGTCCTTCCAGCTAGTTATAGAGTTGCAGGAAAAGCAGAGACGAAATTTGATGAATATTTCGACGTGTGATTGATCCAACTACCATCGCTTACCCGTATATGTGATCAAAGGTGTTTTCCCATTCCTCTTTCCCTGTTATAATTAGCGCATTGGGAAAGCGACCATCTAAGCATGCAATCTGCAGCAGAACCTCGGCTAATATCTCACGTGGTTGCTGAGACACCAAGAAATTCCACGTAACTTCTTTGTTGAAGTTGGAGAAGTTTAGCCTCGGTCGCGTGTGAAGGCCAGCGCTCGAGGCCAAGAGCCACGTCCCGCACGCGAGGGAGAGGCAGCGGGACTCTCGACGGCCGTCCTTTTCATCTTCTGAGACTGGTTTCCTTATAAGGTTACTGCAGGTTGAGTGGGAGAAAGAGAACATTAGAGGGATATCTATTTACAAATGTATATATGGAGAGAGAGAGAGAGAGAGAGAGAGAGAGAGAGAGAGAGAGAGAGAGAGAGAGAGAGAGAGAGAGAGAGAGAGAGAGAGAGAGAGAAAGAGACGGCGAGTATGTAATTTTCCGTAGGAACTATCATTACCGTCATTGTCTTTTCATTATCCCACATCATAACACTTCGTGATTTATGAAAGAACAGGGCTGAACAATATCTTAAATTCTTGCCGAAGAGCCTTTATACTATAATGGACAAGAACAATAAACCCAAGAAAAAGAGATTTAGCAGCAAAGGCAATACTTCGAAGAACAAACAAAAGCATCGTCTGTCTTTTGTAGCAATGTCACGTGACCATTTGCCAAATCCGAGAAACTCATTTACTAAGCTGTACTGCATTACACTGGATTATTTCGGGAATACAAATGAAGTGATGTGAATGCTTGCGAAATAAGAAAAAGGTGTTTTATACTTCAGATACTGAAAGTACCTGTATAAACAAATTTCGCTTCCTTATACATAATATACCCCTCTATTGTATCATGATTCAGCACAATTCTAAATTCTTATCTCTTTAGTCGCGAAAATGGTATTCTTCGCTGTCTTTATCCAGTCCGCTTTTCCCTCCCTCTTGGAATATGGGCAAAGACATTTTTCAAAATCAAGTTATTATTGGATCATTTGGCGAACATCGTTATAAAAAATGTGTGATTTCACCTATCGAGCAACAATGTGCAGTGGCATGTGGCTGCATCTTGCTCATTGTAAAAAAAATAACAGAATCACAGCAGAAATAAAAGAAATAAGAGAGAGAGAGATAGTTCGATAGCTCGATAGAGAGAAATGTATTAATTGTATAGTAATTTTCTGTGACGTATCATGGGTGTTTCTTATATATCATTGTAATATCAATAACAACAACCATGCTAAAGATAATGATGGTGATGAAGATTATAATGATGATTATAATGATGACGACGACGACGATGATGATAATAATAATGATAACGATAACCCTTACTTCAGATACGCAGAAACTATGCAGTTACCTCTTCAGTCTCAGAGCGGAATTAGAGGAACGTAGAAAAAATAATCAGGAACTAAAAAGTTTCTGCATTTCCTGGTTTCCCGCAAGTGCCTTCTCGAATGTTTTCTCGATAAAAGGCAAACAACCTTGTCGACTTTTCCCTTTAGTTTTAACATTCACTGACAACTTTCTCCTTAAACTGGATTAAGTTTTACACACAATTTGATCGTGTGGTTAATATAATGCGCGTATTGCGGTTGGTAAAGGTTTGCGGTGGGATTTTGTCCTACTTGGACATCAAAGAGAAGTGCATTACATTCCTTTTGGAACAGAGGAACTCCACAGTAACTTCAATTTCGTCACAAGTGGCTCTGGATTGTATCGCAATTTCTTAACCAGTTCCTTTCCTTTTACAAAGAGAAAGTATGTCGGAAGAATCAAGCGGCTTTGTGACCTTGATTAACAGGCTATTAAATTTCTCAAAAAAAAAAAAAAAAAAAAAAAAAACGAGCGAGGTCTGGTCTCACGCACGAGCGAATGGCAGCCAGAACAAGAACTGAACCTCAAATTAGGACAACCTGTGAAGCTCCTGACGAAGGGGAAGTATCCAGGGAATGGAGTCCCTGGACGCGTCCCCTTCATCCCTCCTGGTGTACGTCGTGTCCACGTCCCCTGACCCTTTCTCGGACGCCCCACTGCCCGTCCCGCGACCCCTGGCTGCCCCTGCGACGACCCCTCGACCCCAGACGGCGCCTAGGAAAAGGCCTCGTCCGTTTGACTCCCCGAGGACCCACAAGTGCTTCGTCTGCCAAAAGCTCTACGACAGTAGGTACAAGCTCAAGCTCCACATGAGTTCCCACTCACCGCTGCCGCCCTTGTGAATTCGCGCTTTAGTTTAGTTTCCATTAGTTTTATAGGTAAACACGCTTCCAGTGAAAATCATTAATGCACGCTTTGCGTTCATTTTCTTTTATCTGATTTATGAAAGAATAAAGGTTTGTCATACACGATGTGCTTTCTGTAGAATTCCTATTGATGCAACAGAATGCTATTGATGTCGCAACTAATTCCCATAATTTAAAAGGCAAATAAAAAGGCGTACTATACAAATAGTGTCACGCCACTAAAGTCAACAAGCTCATAAAAAAACAGTTTTTCTAAAAATGTGATCGGATGCCATTTACTCTATCTTTTTTAATTGCTTCTCACGATCATTCGTTCACTCTAGGAATGTATTTTTTTCTGCTATATCCGGGGTTATTGAACCATACTGCGAAGCGCCGTTATATTAATACGTGAGGATTCAGTCTGTCTAGCAAGTATTTACAGTCACGAGACTGCGTACAAAATCTATACAAAATACACTACATTATTCGCTGCCAGACTCGTCCCTCGACTCCTGGCTCCGTCTGCTGCTGCGCCTCGACGCTTGGCCGCCTTGACCCTGCAGTGGCTGATCAGTCCCTCTCGGTTGTCTGCGCTCGAGGCTCCCTTAAGGGTGTTCTCGGCCTCGCTTGAGCAGGAACTCTGACCTTATTCGAATTATGCCAGAGAAATTCGAGAGGATTTTTGTAAATCTCAGTCCATGTCGATTCTCTCGATATACTCCAGCAACTGAAAAGGAGATTCAGAAATAATTGAGAAATTGCTATATACGATTGAGAGCCAAGTTGTATAGACCGGTCGAGGAGTCTGCCCTTGCGAAAGGAAAGTCAGCATTATGGCCAGCTCTTCGACGAGAAAACCTTCGCAGGCGACACAGGATCCGAAATGCAGTAATGACTTGAAGACATTCTGGTATTACTATTGTTATTCTTATTAAAACTATCATTATTCTTTTTATTATAATCATTACCATCATTATAATTTTCTATTGTCAATGTTATCATCATTATTGCTCTTGTTTGTTATTCTCATTTTCATTATTATCATCATTATCATTCATTATTATCATCATTATTATTACTATTGTCATTAATGTCATTATTGTCGTTATTATTGTCATTGTTATTGTCATTATTATTGTAATTATTGTCATTAATGTTTATTAGTGATAAATGTATCTTTTCTATCATTATTCTTTTCATTATTAGTACCATTATCATTGTCCTTATTATAATTATCATTTTTTAATTTTCATTACTCTTATTATTATCATTATTATCATCATCATTATTATTTCTATTATGATTATCATGATTATCATCATCATTATTATTTCTATTATGATTATCATGATTTTCATTATCATCATTATCATTATTATTATTTTCATACTCATATTATTATTTTCATAGTCATATTATTATTACTTTCATATTCATATTATTATCATTATTATTATTATTATTATTATCATTATTATTATTATTATTATTATTATTATTATTATTATTATTATTATTATCATTACCACCATCATCATCATCACTATCATTATCATTATTGTCATTGTCATTATCATTATTATCATTATCATTATCATCATCACCATCATCATTATCATCATTTCATCATCATCATGCTTATTTTATCATTGTTATTAATATCATTATTATGTGTGTGTTGATATAATGAAGGTTATCATTATTATCCCATTATCAGTAATATCACTATTAGCGTCATTTCTTTATTGTTGTTGTTATTATTATTATTGCTGTTACTATCATTATCATTATTATTATCATCCTCATCCTCATTATCATGTATCTTTAATATGACTGTTTTTATTATTACAATTATTGCCATTTATGTTACAATTATCATTATCATTATCATTATTATTATTATTATTGTTGTTGTTTTTCTCATTATTGTTATTACTGTTATCATTATCATTATTTATTGTTGTTTTTGTATTTCTTTATTATCATTGTTGTTATTATCTTTATTAATAGCATTCTCATTATTATTACTATCATCATTGTTATTAATATATCTTCATTTTTATATAGATCATAAGAATTATCATCATCATTATTGTTATCATCATTATCATCCGCATTGTATCTAACATCCACCTTTTTTTCTGTTTTAACGTTATTTCGTTTTTATATATGTCAAATCGTTTTCATTATCATCTGGCCTATATTTTTTTCCCAATAAGAACTAAATCCTCACACATTCTTACGATTTTTCGCCAAAGGATTCAAAATCTTAGGCCATCTTTGCTCCGCAAAATAGAATAATTCGAACGAACGAACATTAAAAGCAATCTGGGTAAAGATAAAGAGAATGAGGACTAAGACAAAAAAGAAAGAAAGAAAGAAAGAAAAAAAAAGCGTGAATTTCAAACTGGATTCAAGGGAGAGGGGGAATTATGTGCGATTTCAGAAACGATTTCGGAAGCATTTATAACACTTTCATTGCATTCCTTTTTGCAGCCAAATGATTCCTCGTTCTGTAAAAGACCTTGTTGACTTTGGCAATAAGAAAATTATAATGGTGATGCTTTAATTTATGTGTTTGCTTATTGACCTTTGAGTGGTCGTTCTTACAGATATATTTCCACAGAACTACGTTTTCATTTTGTTATTATATTTTTATGATAAAATGTTCAGCAGGACGAGTACGCTCTCCTTGTTAATATCGTATATCTTCAGCGTTTGATTTGCGTGGTTTATTTCAAAAGAACGCTCGACTAAAGTTAAATTTGGAAAATATACCTTTATCTCAGTTCCGGTTCCTTTAAACTATTAAAACCGAAAACAACGATAATATTAGGAATTTGTAATGGTGATCGCTTCAAAAGTCTATAATCTAGTGAGCAAATAAAAACACTTTTCGCCATTAAACCACGCAACTGTTTGCCAAAGTCAACAAGCTCATTTACTGAACGAAGTTTTCCACCGTGGATGATTTTGATGCTAATGGGAATACAGATGAATTGATGTGAATGATTGCGAAATAAACAATCGGAGTCTTTCGTTGTTATATATATATATATATATATATATATATATATATATATATATATATATATATATATATATATAAGGTCCCCTCTCTTGTTGCACATGCTTATATTCCTTTGGGTTTGTGTGTGTGATCTTCGTAGTCGTAGTTCATGAAAGATTGAGAACTGAAAATTAAATCTATACAATGAAGAACAAGAGAAATAACATTAAGAAAAGGAAATATAGCGATGGTCAGCAACAAAGGCAAGGCTTCGAGGAACAAACAACAGCATCGCCTGTAATTTGTAGCAGTGTCACGTGACCATTTGCCAAAGCCGACGAGCTCATTTGCTCAGCAGTGTATTACATTGTGGAACATTTTGTTTCTCGTGGGAATACAAATTAAGTGATGTGAATGCTTGCGAAAAAAGTTCGGGTGTTTTATACTTTAATGTCTGAAATTGCTTATATAAATGCCGGATTTTAATTTTCTATACATAGTATCCCTCTCTCGTTTGCCTCATGATTCAGCACAGTTTTAGATTACCGTTTTTGGAGTCTCTTTACACGCGAAAATCCTTTTTTTTCCTTCCTCTTTATCCGCATCGCTTTCTACGTTCGTTCGCTCCCTCTTGGAAAATGTGCAGAGATATTTTTCAAAAGCAAGGACGACCTAGATTATTGGATCATTTGGCGAACATCGTTATAAAAATGTGTGATTTCAACTGGCGAGCAACAATTTGCAGTGACATGTGAGTGCATCTTGCTTATTGGGGAAAAAATCAGCATCTTGCCTATTGAGGGAAAATAAATAAAAGAGAGAGAGAGAGAAAGAAATGGTAATTGTGAGAAATATGGCAATGTGTTTTTAACAGGTGATGAATGTTTCATACATATCATTCTAATAATAGCATCAACAGCAATAATGTTAAAGAAAATAATGATAATGATTATAATGATAATAACATTAACGCTCATTTCAGATACAAATAAACTGCTGTGATCTTTCCAATCATAAACCGGGATCAAAATCTATCAAAAATAATCAGAAACTTTTTTCCATTTAGACATCGAGACGAATAGCATTACATTCCTTTGTGAATAGAAGAAATGGCACAATCGTTATTTCAGATTCATGATTTTTTGTTTTTGTTTTTTTCTTTCTTTACGTGATGTTAAAGTCCATCCATTTAGTAATATCGGAACCCTAATTTACAGATAAAACAGAAGCGAAATCTGCTGAAATATTTCGACTTTTGGTGGATCTGACAACGCCCGAATATGTCATCTAAGTTATTTTCTTATTCCTCCTTCGATGATGCAATAAGCGCGTTGGGAAAGCGACCATCTCGGCATGTAATCTGCAGGAGGACTTCGACTAATATCCCACGTGGTTGCTGTTGCCGAGGCACCGACAAATTCCACGTAACTTCTTTGTTGATTTTGGAGAAATTTTGCCTCGGTCGTGTGTAAAGGCCAGCGCTCGAGGCCAAGAGCCACGTCCCGCACGCAAGGGAGAGGCAGCGGGACTCCCGACGGCCGTCCTGTACGACTTGGCTCGGCATTATGGCATGTAATTCCTAAATGACTTCGGAGTCCCCTTTGCAGTTGCAGGAGTATATCGGAGGAATCGAGTGACTCCCTAACTTTCATATGCGAAGTTAGGGGAGAGGGTGGGCGTAGATAAGGGAGATGTGGTAGGCGAGGGTGGGCGGGAGTGGGAGCTTTCGTTTCGGACAACTTCCGTAAATCTCCCAGCAGGATGGACGGATACGTATTCCTTAGAGGTCGTCAGTTGACTTATTCTGATGCACTAAAAAGAAACAGTAATGACACTGCACGGATTACCATCTACGTTCGATGTTTCCTCATAACGAAGCAGATCATAAAAGGGCATATTTGAAGTTAATAATGATCTTTTTTTTTTTTTACCTTACGAGCACGCGAAGCACTGCAGGCATTTTATGTTATTTCGCTGTTCTTTAAGTCACGTTTTACCAAGTGATTGAGTGAGACAGTGTGCCAGGGAGGAGCAGTCACGTACCCCTGTAAATAGTTGCCAGACATTCTTATAACGATTTTTCACAATATGATTCAATAACCCTGGCTATATCTTGCTTTAGAAAAAATAAATCTATACATTATCCAAGAGCGAAGCATTTATATATAATATGAAGAAAAATAAATTACGCTGAATCATTACACAAGACAGAGAGAAAAATGACGAACAAAGTATGAATAAAACAAATCATGCAAGCGATTTCAATTAGGAAAAATGCCAGCATTCATATCAGTTGTATGTAGTAAAATAACGAACTTCAAAATAAAACACAACCATTCCTTCATGAATTACAAAATGATACATTTACGGATAAAAGAAAATTGAGGCAACACGCGTATTGAGCAAAACATGAAACAAAACAAATGGCATCCGCGCAGACGATATTAGATATGAAAAACGTTCACCGATATTTCGCAAACATACATGTCAATCAATTTGTATATGGGAAAATACACGATTTTGTTAACGAACTTGTTGACTTTAAAATAAAACTATTTGTTCATGAATTACAAAGTGATACATTAAAGGATAAAAGGAAATGGCAACACGAACATTGCTCATTCTCGCAGCATTGATAGATCGCCCATTAGTTGGACGAATTATAATGACTTATGAATAACGATTATGATAATGATTATGACAATTATGGATAACTTCATTTCCTCATAAATTACAAATTATGCCTGGTGATTTTCAATGGGTTGTAAACAAGTTCCACAATAAAAGTAAAAAAAGGCGACGTCCATTGTCGACCTGGAGAGCAGCTCAAGATGGGATCTCACACGACGGAGTCAAAAGGCGGCAGCGCTGAGTGGCTACTCATGTGGAGCTTGAGCTTGTACCTGCTGTCGTAGAGCTTTTGGCAGACGAAGCACTTGTAGGTCCTCGGAGAGTTCAACGGACGAGACCTTTTCCTAGGCGCCGTTTGGGGTAGAGGGGACGTCGCAGGGACAGTCAGGGGTCGCGGGACGGGCAGTGGGGCGCCCGAGAAAGGGTCAGGGGACGTGGACACGACGTACACCAGGAGGGACGAAGGGGACGCGTCCAGGGACGCCCTTCCCGACACAAGGGCGCCGTCGGAGCCTCCGTGTAAGAGGAAGGAGGCGAGGGCGTCATCTGCTGCGGCGGGGATGGGCACGTCATTTCGGAGGCGCCAAGCACTGGCTGAGCCTGACCCCAACCAGGCTCAGTCGGAGACAGGCGCAGCAGTTCTGAGTCGGCGTCCAGCCACTGCTTCGTAGGAGATACTTCTGGCCCTTCAGGGGAGGGAGACTGGAGCCACGTGGCGGAGTCGTAACGGCGTCCGACCAAGCACCTTCTCTTCGCAGGCGGCGTCCTGTCGAGCCCCTCAAGGTGCGTCGAGCATCGCTAAGTCGGACTCGAAGTCCCCGAGGCCCAAGTCCTGCATAAGAGCATCCAACATCGTTGCAAGCATTCAAGATGAGAGTGTGACTACGCCCTCCATCAAAGCTGTTCATAAGGGCGAGAAGACCTGACCTCGCGTGGTTCCCGAGGGACCTTGGGGAAAGGAAAAGACCCACGAGGTCAGGAAAGCGGTGCTTCTCGTGCTCTGGTACAGAATGCCAAGTAGGACTGGAATACATACTCAATACTGTTTCCGTGGAAATGTGTTTCAATTTGCGTTGTATTAATAAATATGTGAAAATTAGCCTTTGTTTTGTTTAATAAATATTACGAAAAGAGACAAAACAGTGTCTAAGCTAAAAAGAAAACCACACACACACACACACACACACACACACACACACACACACACACACACACACACATATATATATATATATATATATATATATACACATGTTTGTGTATCATATACATATCATATATACACATACATATACATACATACATACATACATACATACATACATACATACATATATATATATATATATATATATATATATATATATATATATACACACACACACACACACACACACACACACACACACACACACACACACACACACACACACACACACACACATATATATATATATATATATATATATATAGATAGATATAGATATATGACAATAACAATGAAAATAAGAATACTCATAGAATGCCCATTTCAGTCACCAAGAAACCGTGCAATGATCTTCCCAATTCCTTCCGAGGTCACAGCTGTTTTTATCGCAGTGACTTCAGCTCATTACTGCATGTCGCTTTTGCACTACCTACCTGATTGACGTATCTTTTCTTTTGTATTTGTGAACACTTCCTGTTTAAATTGCCTTAGATCTTTTACTTTATACAACCTTGCCGATAATAGAGTGCACTTGTATTGCCGACCGGTAGTGATAATTTCACTTTAGCCCCCAAAAGCACAGCAGCATATTCCTTTACGAAAAAGAATCAAAAAGTTACTTTGTAAGTACTCTTATTTTTAAAATATACTATAAAGGAAATCATTGTTTAAATAGCCCTTAGAGCTAGTTATAGAGTTGTAGGAAAAGCAGAGACGAAATTTGCTGAATATCTCGACGTATGATTGATCCAACTACCATTACTTACCAGACATCAAAGTTGTTTTCCCATTCCTCTTTCCCTGTTATAATTAGCGCATTGGGAAAGCGACCATCTCGGCATGTAATCTGCAACAGAACCTCGGTTAATATCTCACGTGGTTGCTGAGTCACCAAGAAATTCCACGTAACTTCTTTGTTGAAGTTGGAGAAGTTTTGGCTCGGTCGTGTGTGAAGGCCAGCGCCCGAGGCCAAGAGCAACGTCCCGCACGCAAGGGAGAGGCAGCGGGATTCGACGGCCGTCCTTTTCATCTACTTCTGAGACTGGTTTCCTTATAAGGTTACTGCAGGTTGAGTGAGAGAAAGAGAAAATTAGAGGGATATCTATGTATAAATGCATATATGAGAAAGAGAAAGAGAGAGAGAGAGAGAGAGAGAGAGAGAGAGAGAGAGAGAGAGAGAGAGAGAGAGAGAGAGAGAAAGAGACGGCGAGAATGTACTTTTCCGTGGGAACTATCATTACCATCATTGTTTTTTCATTATCCCATATCACAACACTTTGTAATTTATGAAAGAACAGGGCTGAACAATATCTTAAATTCTTGCCGAAGAGCCTTTATACTATAATGGACAAGAACAATAAACCAAAGAAAAAGAAATTTAGCAGCAAAGGCAATACTTCGAAGAACAAACAAAAGCATCGTCTGTCTTTTGTAGCAATGTCACGTGACCATTTGCCAAAGCCGAGAAACTCATTTACGAAGTTGTACTGCATTACACTGGATTATTTCGGAAATACAAATGAAGTGATGTGAATGCTTGCGAAATAAGAAAAAAAGTGTTTTATACTTCAGATACTGAAAGTACCTATAAAAATAAATTTCGCTTCCTTATACATAATATACCCCTCTATTGTATCATGATTCAGCATAATCCTAAATTCTTATCTCTTTTGTCGCGAAAATGGTATTCTTCGTTGTCTTTATCCAGTCTGCTTTTCCCTCCCTATTAGAAAATGGGGAAAGGCATTATTCAAAGGCAAGTTATTGGAATATTTGGCGAACATCGTTATAAGAATGTGTGATTTCACCTATCGAGCAACAATGTGGCATGTGGCTGCATCTTGCTCATTGTAAAAAAAAGTATAACAGCAGTAAAAAAGAAATAGATAGAGAGAGAGAGATGGAGATTAATGTAGTAAATGTGTGGTTTTCTGTGACGTATCATGGGTGTTTCTTATATATCATTGTAGTAATATCAATAACAGTGATGCTAAAGATAATGATGGTGATGAAGATGATGATAATAATGATTATAATGATGACGACGACGATGATGATAACGATAATGATAGCGATAACCCTTATTTCAGATACGCAGAAACTATGCAGTTACCTCTTCAGCCTCAGAGCGGAATTAGAGGAACGTAGAAAAAAATAATCAGGAACTAAAAAGTTTCTGCATTTCCTGTTTGCCGCAAGTGCCTTCTCGAACGTTTTCTTGATAAAAGGCAAACAACCTTGTCGACTTTTCCCTTTAGTTTTAACATTCTCTGCCAACTTTCTGCTTAAACTGGACTGAGTTTTACACACAATTTGATCGCGTGGTTAATATAATGCGCGTATTGCGGTTGGTAAAGGATTGCGGTGGGATTTTGTCCTATTTGGACATCAAAGAGAAGTGCATTACATTCCTTCGGGAACAGAGGAACTCCATAGTGACTTCAATTTCGTCACAAGTGGCTCCGGATTGTATCGCAATTTCTTAACCAGTTCCTTTCCTTTTACAAAGAGAAAGTATGTCGGAAGAATCAAGCGGCTTTGTGACCTTGATTAACAGGCTATTAAATTTCTCTCAAAAAAAAAAAAAAAAAAAAAAAAAATCGAGCGAGGTCTGGTCTTACGCACGAGCGAAAGGCAGCCAGAACAAGAACTGAACCTCAAATTAGGACAACCTGTGAAGCTCCTGACGAAGGGGAAGTATCCAGGGAATGGTGTCCCTGGACGCGTCCCCTTCGTCCTTCCTGGTGTACGTCGTGTCCACGTCCCCTGACCCTTTCTCGGGCGCCCCACTGCCCATCCCGCGACCCCTGGCTGCCCCTGCGACGACCCCTCGACCCCAGACGGCGCCTAGGAAAAGGCCTCGTCCGTTTGACTCCCCGAGGACCTACAAGTGCTTCGTCTGCCAAAAGCTCTACGACAGCAGGTACAAACTCAAGCTCCACATGAGTTCCCACTCAGCGCTGCCGCCCTTGTGAATTCGCGCTTTAGTTTAGTTTACATTAATTTTATAGGTAAACTGTGAAAATCATTAATGCACGCTTTGCCTTCACTTTCTTTTATCTGATTTATGAAAGAATAAAGGTTTGTCATACACAATGTGCTTTCTGTAGAATTCCTATTGATGCAAGAAAATGCTATTGATGTCACAACTAATTCCCATAATTCAAAAGGCAAATAAAAAGGCATACTATACAAATAGTGTCACGCCACTAAAGTCAACAAACTCATAAAAAAGGCAGTTTTTCTAAATAAAATGTGATCGGATGCCATTTACTCCATCTTTTCTAATTGCTTCCCACGAACATTCGTTCACTCTAGGAATAAATATTTTTTTCTGCTATATCCGGGTTTATTGAAACATACTGCGAAGCGCCGTTATATTAATACGTGAGGATTCAGTCTGTCTAGCAAATATTTACAGAGGCACGAGACTGCGTACAAAATCTATACAAAATACACTACACCATTGCGATGAATTGCAAATCCGCACAAATTTCCGAACAATTACAAATTCGATACAGAATGCAGTACACTATTGCGTACAAAATCGCATTCGGTGTATGATCTGCTTATATACAAGGAAATGTATGGCATTGCAGAAAATTTAACAAGACTCACAAGGATTACGGTTCAATACTAACGTGGTAGTTGGTCTACTACAAAGGGCCAGATCACGGCATTGCAAACATTATGAAGCTCAGTTAAGATGACTGTCGGCCTGTCTGCCACTTGATTGAGCGTAGTCCTTGACCAGACCTAACTCGAAAAACTTGAAATAAATTCGGCAGGGTTTTGATAGCTTCTTAATCAGTTTTCATAACTGAAATCGTTTGCATGATTTGTTTTATTTCATAACTTTGTTCGTCATTTTCCTCTCTTGTGTCATGATTCAGCGCAATTCATTTTTCTTCATTTCCTACTAGTTGCTTCACTCTTGGACAATGTATATACGTATTTTTTTTCTAAAGTAAGATATAGCCAGGGTTATTGAATCGTTATAAGAATGTCTGGCAACTATATACAGGGGCACGTGACTGCTCCTCGCTGGTACACTGTCTCACTCAGTCACTTGGTAAAACGTGACTTAAGGAACAGCGAAATAACATGAAATGCCTGCAGTGCTTCGCGTGCTTGTAAGGTAATTGAATTCAGTCCAGTTAGATTTGCGAAGACTAGCTTCGCCCTGGTATTTTCAAGCTTTTAAGGGAGGAAAATCTTTTATTATGAACAAATATGCCCTTTTATGATCTTACATGGTAATCAGTGCAGTGTCATTACTATTTTTTTTAGTGCTTCAGAATAAAGCAATTGGCACGACCTATGAGGAATACGTATCCGTACATCCTGTTAAGATGTTTAAAGAAGTCCACATTTGAGACTCAATTAAGAAATTCAGGAGAATTTTAATAACCACTCGATTCCTCCGATATGCTCCAGCAACTGCAAAAGGGACTCGGAAGTGATTAAGGAATTGCAAGTCATAATCCAGAGCCACGTCTTCCGAGGACGCCGTCGAGGGTCCCGCTGCCTCTCCCTTGCGTGCGGGACGTGGCTCTTGGCCTCGAGCGCTGGCCTTCACACACGACCGAGCCAAAATTTCTCCAAAATCAACAAGGACGTTACATGGAATTTCTCGGCGTCTCAGCAACAACAACCACGTGATATATTAGTCGAAGTCCTCCTGCAGATTACATGCCGAGATGGTCGCTTACCTGATGTGCAAATTATAACAGGGAAAGAGGAAGGGGAAAACAACCTTGATGAATTATACGGGTGAGTGATATTTATCGGATCCATCAGACGTCGAAATATTAAGCAAATTTCGTTTCTGCTTCTCCTGCAACTCTAAGATTGCGATAGAATTTGGTGGGAGGACTAATATAATTATTTCCTTTACAGCATATTTCACGTAATTGGAGTCCTTACCAAGTAATTTTGGGCTTTATTTCCGTTTTACTAGAAGATGCGCATTGCATTCCATACAAGACTTAAGGCCGTTTAAGCAGAAAGTATTCACAAATACAAGCTAAAGTATAAGTCGACCAATCATTTTATTATTACCATTATCACTATTATTATTATTATTATCAATATTATTATCATTATGATTATCATTATTGTTATCATTATTATTATTATCATTATTATTATTATTATTATTATTATTATTATTATTATTATTATTATTATTATTATTATTATTATTATCATTATTATTATTATTATCACTATTTTATTATTATTATTATTATTATTATTATTATTATTATTATTATTATTATTATTATTATCATTATCATTATTATCATTATCATTATTATCATTATCATTATTATCATCATCATTATTATTATCATTATTATCATCATTATTATCATCATCATTATTATTATTATTACTATTATTATTATAATTATTATCATTACTATCATTATTGTTATTATTATTATAATCATTATCATTATCATCCTTATTATCATTATGATAATTATCATTATGATTATTATTATCATTATGATTATTATTATCATTATGATTATTATTATTATTATGATTATTATTATCATCATGATTATTATTATCATTGTGATTATTATTATCATTATGATTATTATTATCATTATGATTATTATTATCATTATGATTATTATTATCATTATGATTATTATTATCATTATGATTATTATTATCATTATGATTATTATTATCATTATGATTATTATTATCATTATGATTATTATTATCATTATGATTATTATTATCATTATGATTATTATTATCATTATGATTATTATTATCATTATGATTATTATTATCATTATGATTATTATTATCATTATGATTATTATTATCATTATGATTATTATTATCATTATCATTATTGTTATCATTATGATTATTATTATCATTATGATTATTATCATCATTATGATTATTATCATCATTATGATTATTATCATCATTATGATTATTATCATAATTATGATTATTATTATCATTATGATTATTATTATCATTTTGATTATTATTATCATTATGATTATTATTATCATTATGATTATTATCATCATTATGATTATTATTATCATTATGATTATTATTATCATTATGATTATTATCATCATTATGATTATTATTACCATTATTATTATTCATTATGATTATTATTACCATTATTATTATTCATGATGATTATTATCATCAGTATTACTATCATTATCATTATTACTATTATCATTATTATCATTATATTTAATATTGTTATCGTTAAATCTATTTTTATTATATATTTTATTATTATATCTATTATTATTATTATTATTATTATTATTTTTATTATTGTTTTTATTGCTATTATCATATCTATTATTATCATCATATCTATTATTATTATATTTATTATTATTATTGCAATAATTATTACCACTATCATTATCAGTCCTATCATCATTATTATTATCATATTATTAGGCAATACTAAACAGGTTATTCGAAATATAACGATGATATATAAAAATGTAGCTAATAAAATATTGATAATCGCTAACACTAAACACTGCATGGATATGTAGACTGTATTTGACAGCTAATTATTGCATAGTGATCATAGAAATGTTTTCCCTTGAGAAATGAAATCCATTTGTTTTCCTAAATAATTTGATCTGAAATATCCACATGATAACTCGCATTTCAATTATGAAGATAGTCTTAAAATATTAATAAAAAATAAAATGTCTTTGTGCATCTGAAACGGAGTTTTGCTGATGAATAATATGAATATCCTTAAAAGATTTTACTGGATACGTTGTTTCCATCGGATGTCATAATTCAGGTCCGACTCTTCACTTCAGCTCACTTCACGGCCGTCGTCATCACAGTGCTCGCTTCAGTCGTCGATTCATCATTGAATTTTCCTTTGCTATAATACTGTGGCGTCCAACGAGAGCGAAGCACCTTTTCGTATCTCCTGCTGTGGGCATCCTGAAGGCCATGTCACATGAGCACCTTTTCTGTCAGTTTTTGCGTTTCCGAATGAATTTTCCGCATGGAAATGGCCTGACTCTATCATGCAACCAAGGAGTGAAGTCCCCGGAATCGAACAAACATTCTCATACATGTATTTTAACGAATATGTATTTTATATAGACGAATTTTCTAAAATATTAGCTTACGTTTACATTCACTCACTAATTTCTCTATGTTTTTCCAAGCTGTATAGTTCGTCCGTGGCACAATGCCAACACGGAAATTATTCAGGCGGAAACGATCGTAACCGTCTTTTGCAGAATTTCTCAAAATCAGCTCTTTTTTCCGTTAAATACCCAATGAAATTTGCAGTGAACATTCCAATCTCAGAGCGGGATAAGAACCTAAAAAAATAATCAGGAACCAAAAGGGTTTTGTATTTCGTTGTTTTGCCGCAGTGCCTTCAGTTCATTCCTGTCTCGAACGCTTTATTGATAAAAAATCAAGCAACCTTGTTGATTTTTCTCTTTCTGCTTAAATTACATTAATCCTTACACGCAACTTTATCGTGTGGTTTATGTAATGCACGCATTGCGGCTGGTAAAGTCTATGGTAGGATTTTTGTTTTTACTTAGACATCGAGAAAAATATAATTATATTTTTCATGAATAGAGAAATTAAATAAAGCTGAAACGAAATCTGCTGAAATGTTTCGACTTGCGGTGGATCTGACAAACATCGCTCATCCAGATATATCATAAGTTTTCTTATTCCTCCTTCGATGATACGATGACCCCGTTGGTTAAGCGACCATCTCGGCATGCAATCTGCAACAGAAACTCGACTAATATCGCACGTACTTCTGTTGCGGAGACACCGAGAAAGTCCAAGTAGCTTGTTTGTTGAACTTAGAGAAGTTTTGGCTCGGTCGTGTGTGAAGGCCAGCGCTCGAGGCCAAGAGCCACGTCCCGCACGCAAGGGAGAGGCAGCGGGACTCTCGACGGCGTCCTCGGAAGACGTGGCTCTGGATTATGACTTGCAATTCCTTAATCACTTCGGAGTCCCCTTTGCAGTTGCAGGAGTATGTCGGAGGAATCGAGTTGCTCCCTGATTTTCATAGAGAGGTCATTAAAATCCTCTTGAGTTTCTTAATTCAGCCTCAAATTCGGACAACTTACGTAAATATACCGACATAATGTGTATTTGCACACACACATACGCACGCATGCACGCACGCACACACACACACTCTCTTCCGATGAAAATCCTGAGCTGCCATTGTCGGCCTAGCAGTGAGCGGTGCGTTTCCGTTCACTGTAAGACTGTAAATTAAGCGTTCCATTGGCAGGAGGAAAGGCTGCGGTGCTATTAGGTCAATAAATCATACTAATCCACTTGAACTCAACCCTAATGCATGCAATACCATGATCTGGCCTTGGCAATAAGGTAGCTTGGTATCGGCAAATATTCCTTATGGGTCATTTTACGTTATTTCACTGTTCATTATGTCACGTTTTACCAACTAAGAAATTTTTATATGAGCGAGGCTCAATCATGGACGTCTGTAAATAGTTGCCAGGCAGACTAAATCACCACGCATTCTTATAACGATTTTTCCGTAGTATGCTTCAATCACCCTGGCTATGTCTCCATTTAGAAAAAAAATACATCGATACATTATCCTAGAGCGAATGACGTGGAAAGCAATCAGTACGAAATGAAAAAAAGAAGAAAAAATGCACGAAATCATTACGACGCAGAGAGGAAAAGGAAAAGGAAAAAAAAAAAAAGGAAAAAATAGGATAAATTTTCACAAGCAGTTCGTTCGTTGACTTCAAAGTGAAATGACATTTCCTTCATGAATTACAAAATGATGAATAACTGATGAAAACAGAATGGAGGCATCTTCGCAGTATGGCTTAAACTGACTGGATATTACGAATGATACCTCGACGTATATGTTCCGAGTAGCATTCGTAGATAACGTCCATTAATTAGGAATAGAGACAGCATAATAATCATACAAACTAACAATAATAATGATCTTGATAATAATAATAACGATTATGATAATAATGATAATGATTATGATAATAATAATGATTGGCGTGTAATCTGCAGCAGAAACTCGACTAATTTCTCACGTGGTGCTGTTGCTGAGACACCGAGAAATCCCACGTAACTTCTTTGTTGAAGTTGGAGAAGTTTTTCCTCGGTCGTGTGTGAAGGCCAGCGCTCGAGGCCAAGAGCCCACGTCCCGCACACAAGGGAGAGGCAGCGGGACTTTTGACGGCCGTCCTGTACGACTTAGCTGAATTTTTTCCCTACTTAGGAATATTGATTTCCCTATAAGGTCCCTCTAGTTTACCGAAAGAAAACGAGAGAGAGGATATATATGTATATATATAAAGAGAGGGATATATATACAAACGCACATATGTATATATAGAGAAGGATATTTATACATATATATACACACATGCGCGTGTGTCTCCTTGTTTGTGTGTGTATAAAGAGAGAGAGAGAGAGAGAGAGTGCACTTTTCCGTGAAAACCTTCATTCCTCGTCTTCTATTTTCATTATCCCATATCATAACACTTTGTAATATGTGAGAGAATGAGAAATGAACGTTTAAAAAATTCTTACCAAATAACCTTTATACTACAATGATCAAGAGCAATAAAACTAAGAAAAGGAAATGTTGCGATGGTCACAGCAGCAAAGGCAATACTTCGAAGAACAAACAAAAACATCGCCTGTAATTTGTAGCAGTGTCACGTGACCATTTGCCAAAGCCGACAAGCTCATTTACTAAGCGCTGTATTACATTGGATTATTTCGTTACTCACGGGAGTACAAACGAAGTGATGTGAATGCTTGCGAAATAAAAAAGTTTTATACTTAAATTATTCAAAGTGTCTGTATAATCGTCCTTTTATTTTAACATTTCAGTATGATCTTAAATACTTGCTTTTTATCTCTTTTGTCTTGAAAATCCTCTTATTCTCCTTTATCTTTATCCAGTCCGTTTTCCACATTCTTTTTTGGAAAATGTGCAAATATATTTTTCAAAAGCAAGGACGGCCTAAGTTACTGGATCATTTGGTGAAAACGTTAAAAGACTGTGTGGTTTCACCTGGCGAGCAACAATTTGCGGTGACATGTGACTGCATCTTGTTTGTTGGGAAAAATACAGAGAATAACAGCAATGAAAACAGCATCCCATTCCTGGGTCTTTTCCCCAAGGTCCTGCGAGAGCCACGGGAGGTCAGGTCTTTCGCCCGTATGAACAGCTTCGATGGAGGGCGTAGTCACACTCTCATCTTGAATGCTTGCAACGATGTTGGACGCTCTTGTGCAGGACTTGGGTCTCGGGGACTTCGAGTCCGACTTGGCGATGCCCGACGCACCTTGGCTGGAGGGGCTCGACAGGACGCCGCCTGCGAAGAGAAGGTGCTTGGTCGGACGCCGATACGACTCCGCCACGTGGCTCCAGTCTCCCTCCCCTGAAGGGCCAGAAGTATCTCCTACGAAGCAGTGGCTGGACGTCGACTCAGAACTGCTGCGCCTGTCTCCGACTGAGCCTGGTTGGGGTCAGGCTCAGCCAGTGCTTGGCGCCTCCGAAATGATGTGCCCATCCCCGCCGCAGCAGATGACGCCCTCGACGCCTTCCTCTTACACGGAGGCCCCGACGGCGCAGGATCCTTCCGTCGAGATTCCTGTGACGGAGGCCAGCGACGTGGACTGTGACCTCTCGTCCCTGGCCGGCCCGCTGTACCTCATCCCCGCCCTTGTGTCGGGAAGGGCGTCCCTGGACGCGTCCCCTTCGTCCCTCCTGGTGTACGTCGTGTCCACTGCCCGTCCCGCGACCCCTGGCTGCACCTGCACTTATCCCTATAAGTGTAATTTACTTTCGGAATGAAATCCGATCATTTACGAAGGTGTATTTCATCATTAATCCTACTAATGAACCGTTATCTGTGAATGCTACTTTGAAATAGCTATAATTTTTCTGTAGTCTCGGCCTGGTTGCCGGACCTCAGACTACTTTCGAAATGTGCCAGAGATATTCGAGTCTCGGTTAATGTTGATTCTCCCCATATACTCCAGCAAATGCAATAGGGATTCAGAAATAAAGGAGAAATTGCGGAATATAATTTAAAGCCAAGCGGTCTTGGAGTTCGCCCTTAGAAAAGGGAGATTCAACAGTATGGCTAACTCTTTACATAGAAATATAAAAAGCGAAATACAGTAATGCCTTGAAGACATTCTGGCAAAATACATGCAAATAATAATTTAAAAAAAATCATCGTATACCGGTCAGAAAGGTCACTTTACAGTTTCTTCATATCCGAAATGAGCGTTATTATTTTAGTACTACCATTGTTATCATTATTATTATCCAAATTACTTAAGATTTATATTGTTAATATCAATATTTTGTTATTATTATTACTATCATATTATCACTATCATATTTTTAAAATATTATTATTATTATTATTGTTATTAATATTATAATTGTCATTCTCATTATTATTATTATTATTATTATTATTATTATCATTATCATTATTTTTATCATTATCATTATTTTTATCATTATCATTATTATTATCACTATCATTATTATCATTATCATTATTATAATCATTATCGTTATTATTATCATTATTATTATCATTATCATTATTATCTTTATCATTATTATTATCATTATCATTATTGTTATCATCATTATTATTATCATTATCATTATTATCATTATCATTATTATTATCATTATCATTATCATTATCATTATTATTATCATTATCATTATTATTATCATTATCATTATCATTATCATTATCATTATCATTATCATTATCATTATCATCATTATCATTATTATTATCATTATCATTATTATTATCATTATCATTATTATTATCATTATCATTATTATTATCATTATCATTATCATTATTATTATCATTATCATTATTATTATCATTATTATTATCATTACCATTATTATTATCATTATCATTATCATTATTATTATCATTATCATTATTATTATCATTATCATTATTATTATCATTATCATTATCATTATTATTATCATTATAATTATCATTATCATTATTATTATCATTATTATTATCATTATCATTATCATTATTATTATCATTATAATTATCATTATCATTATTATTATCATTATCATTATTATTATCATTATCATTATTATTATCATTATCATTATTATTATCATTATCATTATTATTATCATTATCATTATTATTATCATTATCATTATTATTATCATTATCATTATTATTATCATTATACTAAACAGGTTATTCGAAAGATAACGATGATATAAAAAATGTTGCTAATAAAACATTGATAATCGCTAACACTAAACACTGCATGGATATGTAGACTGTATTTGACAGCTAATTATTGCATAGTGATCATAGAAATGTTTTCCCTTGAGAAATGAAATCCATTTGTTTTCCTAAATAATTTGATCTGAAATATCCACATGATAACTCGCATTTCAATTATGAAGATAATCTTTAAATATTAATAACAAAAAATAAAATGTCTTTGTGCATCTGCACAGGATTCACATTTGAAACGGAGTTTTGCTTATGAATAATAATAATATCCCCAAAAGATTTTACTGGATACGTTGTTTCCATCAGACAAAGTCATAATTCAGGTCCGACTCTTCACTTCAGCTCACTTCACGGCCGTCGTCATCACAGTGCTTGCTTCAGTCGTCAATTCATCATTAAATTTTCCTTGGCTATAATACTGTGGCGTCCAACGAGAACGAAGCACCTTTTCGTATCTCCTGCTGTGGGCATCCTGAAGGCCATGTCACACGAGCACCTTTTCTGTCAGTTTTTGCGTTTCCGAATGAATTTTCCGCATGGAAATGGCCTGACTCTATCATGCAACCAAGGAGTGAAGTCCCCGGAATCGAACAAACATTCTCATACATGTATTTTAACGAATATGTATTTTATATAGACGAATTTTCTAAAATATTAGCTTACGTTTACATTCACTCACTAATTTCTCTATGTTTTTCCAAGCTGTATAGTTCGTCCGTGGCACAATGCCAACACGGAAATTATTCAGGCGGAAACGATCGTAACCGTCTTTTGCAGAATTTCTCAAAATCAGCTCTTTTTTCCGTTAAATACCCAATGAAATTTGCAGTGAACATTCCAATCTCAGAGCGGGATAAGAACCTAAAAAAATAATCAGGAACCAAAAGGGTTTTGTATTTCGTTGTTTTGCCGCAGTGCCTTCAGTTCATTCCTGTCTCGAACGCTTTATTGATAAAAAATCAAGCAACCTTGTTGATTTTTCCCTTTCTGCTTAAATTACATTAATCCTTACGCGCAACTTTATCGTGTGGTTTATGTAATGCACGCATTGCGGCTGGTAAAGTCTATGGTAGGACCATCGCTCATCCAGATATATCATAAGTTTTCCTATTCCTCCTTCGATGATACGATGACCCCGTTGGTTAAGCGACCATCTCGGCATGCAATCTGCAACAGAAACTCGACTAATGTCGTACGTACTTCTGTTGCGGAGACACCGAGAAAGTCCAAATAGCTTGTTTGTTGAAGTTAGAGAAGTTTTGGCTCGTGTGTGAAGGCCAGCGCTCGAGGCCAAGAGCCACGTCCCGCACGCAAGGGAGAGGCAGCGGGACTCTCGACGGCGTCCTCGGAAGACGTGGCTCTGGATTATGGCTTGCAATTCCTTAATCACTTCGGAGTCCCCTTTGCAGTTGCAGGAGTATATCGGAGGAGTCGAGTTGCTCCCTGATTTTCATAGAGAGGTCATTAAAATCCTCTTGAGTTTCTTAATTCAGCCTCAAATTCGGACAACTTACGTAAATATACCGACATAATGTGTATTTGCACACACACATACGCACGCACGCACACGCACATACACACACTCTCTTCCCATGAAAATCCTGAGCTGCCATCGTCGGTACGGCCTAGTAGTGAGCGGTGCGTTTCCGTTCTCTGTAAGACTGTAAATTAAGTGTTCCAGTGGCAGAAGGAAAGGCTGCGGTGCTATTAGGTCCATAAATCATACTAATCCACTTGAACTCAACCCTAATGCATGCAATACCATGATCTGGCCTTGGCAATAAGGTAGCTTGGTATCGGTAAATATTCCTTATGGATCATTTTACGTTATTTCACTGTTCATTATGTCACGTTTTATCAAGTAAGAGATTTTTATATGAGCGAGGCTCAATCATGGACGTCTGTAAATAGTTGCCAGACAGACTAAATCACCACGCATTCTTATAACGACTTTTCCGTAGTATGTTTCAATCACCCTGGCTATATCTCCATTTAGAAAAAAAAAAAAAAATACATCGATACATTATCCTAGAGCGAATGACGTGGAAAGCAATCAGTACGAAATGAAAAAAGAAGAAAAATGCACGAAATCATTACGACGCAGAGAGGAAAAGGAAAAGGAAAAAAAAAAGGAAAAAAAAATATGATAAATTTTCACAAGCATTAATATCAGTTCGTTCGATGACTTCAAAGTGAAATGACCATTCCTTCATGAATTACTAAATGATGAATAACTGATAAAAACAGAATGGAGGCATCTTCGCAGTATGGCTTAAACTGATTGGATATTACGAAAAATACCTCGACGTATATATTCCGAGTAGCATTCGTAGATAAAGTTCATTAATTAGGAATAGAGACAACATAATAATCATACAAACTAACAACAATAATGATCTTGATAATAATAATAATGATTATGATTATGATTATAATGATAATGATTATGATAATAATAATAATGATTATGATAATAATAATAATGATTATGATAATAATAATAATGATTATGATAATAATAATAATGATTATGATAATAATAATAATGATTATGATAATAATAATAATGATTATGATAATAATAATAATGATTATGATAATAATAATAATGATTATGATAATAATAATAATGATTATGATAATAATAATAATGATTATGATAATAATAATAATGATTATGATAATAATAATAATGATTATGATAATAATAATAATGATTATGATAATAATAATAATTATTATGATAATAATAATAATGATTATGATAATAATAATAATGATTATGATAATAATAATAATGATTATGATAATAATAATAATGATTATGATAATAATAATAATGATTATGATAATAATAATAATGATTATGATAATAATAATAATGATTATGATAATAATGATAATGATTATGATAATGATAGTGAGTATGATAATAATAATAATGATGATGAAATAGCAACAACAATAATAAAAATGATTATCCTTATCATCATCAAAATAATATCAATAATAACTACAATGTAAATGATATAGGAAATATTGATAACAATAACATTCATAATAAAACGTTTTCTCGATAAAAGAGACTGACTTATCCTTTTAGTCTAAACATTCACGGCTACTTCCTGCTTAAATTGCCTTCGGTCTTACACGCAATATGACCTTACGCTTAATGGAATACGCATATTGCATTACAGGTCTGTAGTGAGATTTTTACTTTAGACATCCGGAAGAAGAGCAACACATTCATTCCTTCACGAAAAAGCGAAGAGTTACTTGATAAGGATTCCAGATTTTGAAATGTACTGTAAAGGAAAAATGATTATTTAGGTTCTTCCACTTGGTTGTATCGGAATCTTGGAGTTGCTGGAAAAGCAGGAACGAAATTTGCTGGAATATTTCGACGTCTGATGGGTCCGACAAGCATCGCTCACCCGAATAATTCTCTTAGGCTGTTTTCCTTTTCCTCCATCACTGATATAATGAGTTGGGTAAACCACCACCTCGGCATGAAATCTGCAGCAGAAATGCAATTGTTATCTCATGTGCTTGTTGTTGTAGAAACACTGAGAAATGTAATTGAAATTCTTCGATTGCCAGATTAAAGACATTTTGTCTCAGTCGCCTTGAATGTTAGAGATCACGCTCGATCGAGGCAGACAATCATCTTAATTGAGCCTCAAATTGGGACAGCTTCCCGTGAAGCTCCTGATCTGCCATTAACGGGACGTCCCGCCAGTGAGCAATGTTCTTTTTTCGTTTTCATCCTAGATTGCAAATTAGGAGAGAGGTTGCGGTGCCTTTAAGCCCAGATGTTGAACAAAATTATATCACACTCTAAACTATAATCATCGCGCACAACTACCCGATGGCCTTCATGCTTCGTCTGCCAAAAGCTCTACGGCAGTTGGTAAAGATCCTTCGGCTCCACGCGTGAGCTCGCCTCGTGTCCGCTCTCCGAGTCACGAACCTCTCCTGCAGTAACTTTGCTTGGTTCATCCCAAAACTATGCAAGCTTTTGGTGAAAGTTAACAATATGCTTGTCTTATAATTTATGCCATTGCTTTATGTTATAGCATGTTATAGAAGGGATGAAGTTTAAGCATTCAAATATTTTTCTCAAGGATAAATATTATCAACTAGCGAATACAATCTCTATATGTTCATGCAGTGTTTAATGTTAGCGATTATCCTTGTTTTGTTAGTAATATTAAAAAATATATTTTCATTGTTTGCATAACCTTTTTATTTGATAACGAAACTGTAGAGTAACCTTCCGAATCCCTTGCGAGGTCACAGGAAAAACAATCAGCTGTTTTGTCGCAGTGACTTCAGCTCATCACTGCCTGCGGACGCTTTGTCGATAATAAACTACGCTATTTTGTTAACTTATCCTGAAGTCTATATTTGTGAATACTGCTGAAATTGTCTGAAGTATTGTACGCTACATGACCTTGCAATGTATATATTGTAGTATCGGCCGATAATGAAAATTTTACTTTAGACATCGAGGAGCATAGCAACGTATTCCTTCACGAAATGAGCGAAAAGTTACTTGGTAAAGACTCTAGATTTGATGAAAATCCCGTAAAGGAGATTATCATTCAAGTAAATCCTTCTACCTAGTTATATCAGATTCTTGGTGTTATGAGAAAATCGGAAACGAAATTTGCTGGAATATTTCGACATCTGATGGATCCTACAACCTATACCTATACATATAAATCTGTATCGAGATTTTTTTTTATTTCAAACATCGGGGAACAGAGGCGAAATTTATTTGATATGGATACCAAATAATAATCTAAGTTCTTCCATTTAGTTATAACGGAATCTCAGAGAAAGGCAGAAACGAAATTTGCCGGAATATTTCGACATTAACGGATCCGACAAACATCGCTCACCCGAATATATCATCAAAGATGTTTACCATTTCCACTTTCCCTGATATAATTACCGCGTTAGGAAATCGACCATCTCGGCGTGTAATCTGCAGCAGAAGCTCGACTAATATCTCACGTGGTTGCTGTTGCTGAGACACCGAGAAATCCCACGTAACTTTTTTGTTGAAGTTGGAGAAGTTTGGCTCGGTCGTGTGTGAAGGCCAGCGCTCGAGGCCAAGAGCCACGTCCCGCACGCAAGGGAGAGGCAGCGGGACTTTCGACGGCCGTCCTGTTCGACTTAGCTGAATTTTTTCCCTACTTCCTCTTACGAATATTGATTTCCCTATAAGGTCCCTCTACGTTACCGAAAGAAAACGAGAGAGAGGATATATATGTATATATATAAAGAGAGGGATATATATACAAACGCACACACATATGTATATATATAGAGAAGGATATTTATACATATATATACACATGCGTGTGTGTCTGCGTGTTTGTGTGTTTATAAAGAGAGAGAGAGAGAGAGAGAGAGAGAGAGAGAGAGAGAGAGAGAGAGAGAGAGAGAGAGAGAGAGAGAGAGAGAGAGAGAGAGAGAGAGAATGCACTTTTCCGTGAAAACCTTCATTCCTCGTCTTCTATTTTCATTATCCCATATCATAACACTTTGTAATATGTGAGAGAATGAGAAATGAACGTTTAAAAAAATCTTACCAAATTTATACTACAATGATCAAGAACAACAAAACTAAGAAAAGGAAATGTAGCGATAATCACAGCAGCAACGGCAATACTTCGAAGAACAAACAAAAACATCGCCTGTAATTTGTAGCAGTGTCACGTGACCATTTGCCAAGGCCGACAAGCTTATTTACTAAGCGCTGAATTACACTGGATTATTTCGTTACTCACGGGAGTACAAACGAAGTGATGTGAATGCTTGCGAAATAAAAAGGTTTATACTTTA
Source organism: Penaeus vannamei (assembly GCF_042767895.1). Lineage (NCBI taxonomy): Eukaryota > Metazoa > Arthropoda > Malacostraca > Decapoda > Penaeidae > Penaeus > Penaeus vannamei. The sequence continues at coordinate 18,585,668 of NC_091586.1, forward strand.
ATTATTCAAAGTGCCTGTATAATCGTCCTTTTATTTTAACATTTCAGCATAATCTTAAGTACTTGCTTTTTATCTCTTTTGTCTCGAAAATCCTCTTATTCTCCTTCATCTTTATTCAGTCCGTTTTCCACATTCTTTCTCCCTCTTAGAAAATGAGCAAAGGTATTTTTCTAAAGCAAGGACGGCCTAAGTTACTGGGTCATTTGGTGAAAACCGTTATAAGACTGTGTGGTTTCACCTGGCGAGCAACAATTGGCAGTGACATGCGACTGCATCTTGTTTGTTGGGAAAAATACAGAGAATAACAGCAGTGAAAAAAGCATCCCATTCCTGACCTCGTGGGTCTTTTCCCCAAGGTCCTGCGAGAGCCACGGGAGGTCAGGTCTTTCGGTCCTTATGAACAGCTTCGATGGAGGGCGTAGTCACACTCTCATCTTGAATGTTTGCAACGATGCTGGACGCTCTTGTGCAGGACTTGGGCCTCGGGGACTTTGAGTCCGACTTGGCCATGCTCGACGCACCTTGGCTGGAGGGGCTCGACAGATTATGATAATGATAATAATGATTATGGTAATAATGATGAGTATGATAATAATGACAATGAGTATGATAATAATGACAATGAGTATGATAATAATGACAATGAGTATGATAATAATGACAATGAGTATGATAATAATGTCAATGAGTATGATAATAATGATGAGTATGATAATAATGATGAGTATGATAATAATGATAAGTATGATAATAATGATGAGTATGATAATAATGATGAGTATGATAATAATGATGAGTATGATAATAATGATGAGTATAATAATAATGATGAGTATGATAATAATGATGAGTATGATAATAATGATGAGTATGATAATAATGATGAGTATGATAATAATGATGAGTATGATAATGATGAGTATGATAATAATGATGAGTATGATAATAATGATGAATATGATAATAATGACAATGAGTATGATAATAATGACAATGAGTATGATAATAATGACAATGAGTATGATAATAATGACAATGAGTATGATAATAATGACAATGAGTATGATAATAATGATAATGAGTATGATAATAATGAGTATGATAATAGTAATAATAATAATGATGAAATAGCAACAACAATAATAAAAATTATTATCCTTATCATCATCGTATTGAATAATAACAACAATGTAAATGATATAGAAAATATTGATAACAATAACATCCATAATAAAACGTTTTCTCGATAAAAGAGACTGACTTATCCTTTTAGTCTAAACATTCACGGCTACTTCCTGCTTAAATTGCCTTCGGTCTTACACGCAATATGACCTTACGCTTAATGGAATACGCATATTGCATTACAGGTCTGTAGTGAGATTTTTACTTTAGACATCCGGAAGAAGAGCAACACATTCATTCCTTCACGAAAAAGCGAAGAGTTACTTGATAAGGATTCCAGATTTTGAAATGTACTGTAAAGGAAAAATGATTATTTAGGTTCTTCCACTTAGCTGTATCGGAATCTTGGAGTTGCTGGAAAAGTAGAAACGAAATTTGCTGGAATATTTCGACGTCTGATGGGTCCGATAAACATCGCTCAGCCGAATAATTCTCTAAGGCTGTTTTCCTTTTCCTCCATCACTGATATAATGAGTTGGGTAAACCACCACCTCGGCATGAAATCTGCAGCAGAAATGCAATTGCTATCTCATGTGGTTGTTGTTGAAGAAACACTGAGAAATGTAATTGAAATTCTTCGATTACCAGATTAAAGACATTTTGTCTCAGTCGCCTTGAATGTTAGAGATCACGCTCGATCGAGGCAGACAATCATCTTAATTGAGCCTCAAATTGGGACAGCTTCCCGTGAAGCTCCTGATCTGCCATTAACGGGACGTCCCGCCAGTGAGCAATGTTCTTTTTTCGTTTTCATCCTAGATTGCAAATTAGGAGAGAGGTTGCGGTGCCTTTAAGCCCAGATGTTGAACAAAATTATATCACACTCTAAACTATAATCATCGCGCACAACTACCCGATGGCCTTCATGCTTCGTCTGCCAAAAGCTCTACGGCAGTTGGTAAAGCTCCTTCGGCTCCACGCGTGAGTTCGCCTCGTGTCCGCTCTCCGAGTCACGAAGCTCTCCTGCAGTAACTTTGCTTGGTTCATCCCAAAACTATGCAAGCTTTTGGTGAAAGTTAACAATATGCTTGTCTTATAATTTATGCCATTGCTTTATGTTATAGCATGTTATAGAAGGGATGAAGTTTAAGCATTCAAATATTTTTCTCAAGGATAAATATTATCAACTAGCGAATACAATCTCTATATGTTCATGCAGTGTTTAATGTTAGCGATTATCCTTGTTTTGTTAGTAATATTAAAAAATATATTTTCATTGTTTGCATAACCTTTTTATTTGATAACGAAACTGTAGAGTAACCTTCCGAATCCCTTGCGAGGTCACAGGAAAAACAATCAGCTGTTTTGTCGCAGTGACTTCAGCTCATCACTGCCTGCGGACGCTTTGTCGATAATAAACTACGCTATTTTGTTAACTTATCCTGAAGTCTATATTTGTGAATACTGCTGAAATTGTCTGAAGTATTGTACGCTACATGACCTTGCAATGTCTATATTGTAGTATCGGCCGATAATGAAAATTTTACTTTAGACATCGAGGAGCATAGCAACGTATTCCTTCACGAAATGAGCGAAAAGTTACTTGGTAAAGACTCTAGATTTGATGAAAATCCCGTAAAGGAGATTATCATTCAAGTAAATCCTTCTACCTAGTTATATCAGATTCTTGGTGTTATGAGAAAATCGGAAACGAAATTTGCTGGAATATTTCGACATCTGATGGATCCTACAACCTATACCTATACATATAAATCTGTATCGAGATTTTTTTTTATTTCAAACATCGGGGAACAGAGGCGAAATTTATTTGATATGGATACCAAATAATAATCTAAGTTCTTCCATTTAGTTATAACGGAATCTCAGAGAAAGGCAGAAACGAAATTTGCCGGAATATTTCGACATTAACGGATCCGACAAACATCGCTCACCCGAATATATCATCAAAGATGTTTACCATTTCCACTTTCCCTGATATAATTACCGCGTTAGGAAATCGACCATCTCGGCGTGTAATCTGCAGCAGAAGCTCGACTAATATCTCACGTGGTTGCTGTTGCTGAGACACCGAGAAATCCCACGTAACTTTTTTGTTGAAGTTGGAGAATTTTTTCCTTGGTCGTGTGTGAAGGCCAGCGCTCGAGGCCAAGAGCCACGTCCCGCACGCAAGGGAGAGGCAGCGGGACTTTTCCCCCTACTTCCTCTTACGAATATTGAGTTCCCTATAAGGTCCCTCTAGGTTACCGAAAGAAAACGAGAGAGAGGATATATATGTATATATATAAAGAGAGGGATATATATACAAACACACACACATATGTATATATATAGAGAAAGATATTTATACATATATATACACACACATGCGTGTGTGTCTGCGTGTTTGTGTGTGTATAAAAGAGAGAGAGAGAGAGAGAGAGAGATAGAGAGAGAGAGAGAGAGAGAGAGAGAGAGAGAGAGAGAGAGAGGGAGTGATAGAGAGAGAGAGGGAGGGATATATATATATATATATATATATATATATATATATATATAGAGAGAGAGAGAGAGAGAGAGAGAGAGAGAGAGAGAGAGAGAGAGAATGCACTTTTCCGTGAAAACCTTCATTCCTCGTCTTCTATTTTCCCCATATCATAACACTTTGTAATATGTGGGAGAATGAGAAATGAACGTTTAAAAAATTCTTACCAAATAAACTTTATACTACAATGATCAAGAACAACAAAACTAAGAAAAGGAAATGTAGCGATGGTCACAGCAGCAAAGGCAATACTTCGAAGAACAAACAAAAACATCGCCTGTAATTTGTAGCAGTGTCACGTGACCATTTGCCAAAGCCGACAAACTCATTTACTAAGCGCTGTATTACACTGGTTTATTTCGTTACTCACGGGAGTACAAACGAAGTGATGTGAATGCTTGCGAAATAAAAAGGTTTTATACTTAAATTATTCAAAGTGTCTGTATAATCGTCCTTTTATTTTAACATTTCAGCATAATCTTAAATACTTGCTTTTTATCCCTTTTGTCTTGAAAATCCTCTTATTCTCCTTCATCTTTATACAGTCCGTTTTCCACATTCTTTTTTGGAAAATGAGCAAAGGTATTTTTCAAAAGCAAGGACGGCCTAAGTTATTGGATCATTTGGTGAAAAAACGTTATAAGACTGTGTGGTTTCACCTGGCGAGCAACAATTTGCAGTGACATGTGACTGCACCTTGTTTGTTGGGAAAAATACAGAGAATAATAGCAGTGAAAAAAGCATCCCATTCCTGACCTCGTGGGTCTTTTCCCCAAGGTCCTGCGAGAGCCACGGGAGGTCAGATCTTCTGGCCTTTATGAACAGCTTCGATGGAGGGCGTAGTCACACTCTCATCTTGAATGCTTGCAACGATGCTGGACGCTCTTGTGCAGGACTTGGGCCTCGGGGACTTTGAGTCCGACTTGGCGATGCTCGACGCACCTTGGCTGGAGGGGCTCGACAGGACGCCGTCTGCGAAGAGAAGGTGCTTGGTCGGACGCCGTTACGACTCCGCCACGTGGCTCCAGTCTCCCTCCCCTGAAGGGCCAGAAGGATCTACGAAGCAATGGCTGGACGTCGACTCAGAACTGCTGCGCCTGTCTCCGACTGAGCCTGGTTGGGGTCAGGCTCAGCCAGTGCTTGGCGCCTCCGAAATGACGAAATCCCCGCCGCAGCAGATGACGCCCTCGACGCCTTCCTCTTACACGGAGGCCCCGACGGCGCAGGATCCTTCCGTCGAGATTCCTGTGACGGAGGCCAGCGACGTGGACTGTGACCTCTCGTCCCTGGCCGGCCCGCTGTATCTCATCCCCTTCCTTGTGTCGGGAAGGGCGTCCCTGGACGCGTCACCTTTGTCCCTCCTGGTGTACGTCGTGTCCACGTCCCCTGACCCTTTCTCGGGCGCCCCACTGCCCATCCCGCGACCTCTGGCTGCCCCTGCGACGACCCCTCGACCCCAGACGGCGCCTAGGAAAAGGCCACGTCCGTTTGACTCCCCGAGGACCTACAAGTGCTTCGTCTGCCAAAAGCTCTACGACAGCAGGTACAAGCTCAAGCTCCACATGAGTTCCCACTCAGCGCTGCCGTCATTTGACTCTAGCGTGTAAACTCCTCGTACCAGTGAAAATCATTTTCCCCCTATATCTAAAGTTTGTAATTTACGAAGGAATAAAATCCGATCATTTACAAAGGTGTATTTCATCATTAATCCTATTAATGGACCGTTATCTGTGAGTGCTACTCTGAAATAGCTATAACCGGTTAATGTTGATTCTCCCCATATACTCCTGCAAATGCAATAGGGATTCAGAAATGATGGAGAGTTCGCCCTTACAAAAGGAAAATTCAACAGTATAGTTAACTCTTTACAGAAAAATACAAAAAGCGAAATACAATAATGCATTGAAAACATTCTGGCAAAACGCATTCAAATAAAGAATAAAAAAATCATCGTATTCCGAAGTCGCTTTACAGTTTCTTCATATCCGAAATGAGCGTTATTATTTTAGTACTACCATTGTTATCATTATTATTATCCAAACTACTTAGTATTTATATTGTTAATATCAATATTTTATTATTATTATTATTATCATTATCATTATTATTACCAATATCTTTATCATTACTATCATTACAAATATCATTATCATTATTATCATTACCAGTATCAATACTGTAATTACTATTGTTATCATTATTTCTATTATTATTATTATTATTTTCGATATTATTATATTTTTTATCATTATTATTATTATTATCATTTTCGATATGATTATATTTTTTATCATTATTATTATTGTTATTTCCATTTTTATTATTATCACTATTTAACATTATTGATTATTGCCATTGCTATTATTGTTATCATTATTATTATAGGTCATTTTCATTTACCTTTTAAATATTGTTATTGTGATAATCATTAATTTTTATTATTATTATTAACATCGTTATTATCATTATTATTGTTGTTTTTATCTTTATTATTGTTGTTGTTATTGACATTTTTATCTTTATTATCATTATTAATGTTTTTTTTATCACAATCATGTCACTGCAATTTTCTACCTTTATCATAATCATTATCATTATTCTTATCATTATGCGCATTCCATTTCTCATCCATCTATTTCCGTTTTTCCATTATTATTTACGTTACGTCATATCCACTGTTGGGTGATTTTTTTTCCCAATAAGAAGTAAATCATCACGCATTCTTTTAACGAATTCTCCCCAACAAAGGCAATATACTCCGAAGAACAAGTACAAGTTCGTTTTTACTTCGGAAAATAAAATGATTCGAACAAACGAACGTGAAAAGCAATTTTGTTAATAACGAAGGAGAATAAGAGGGTTTTCGCGAATGAGATAAAAAGAAAAGAAAAGAAAAAAGGCGGGAATTTCAAACTGGATGCAAGCTGGGTGCAAGGGAAAGGGGAAATTATGCACGATTTCAGAAACTATTTTATTTCCTTGTATTTCGGAAGCATTTATAACACTTCATTGTATCCCTCTTAATGATCTTCGGTCAGTAAATGAACATGTTGGCTTTGGTAATTAAAAAATAATAATAATAAATAAATAAATAATAATAATAATAAAGAAACTAGTGATGCTTTTATTTTTACGTTTGCTTATTGACCTTTGAGTGGTCATCCTTACATATACACTTTTATTGTCTCTTCGTTTGGTCACGTTTTCTGATAAAGGTTTTCTTCCGCAGGACAAGTGAGCTCGCGCCTTGTGTCTGCTCTCCTCGTCGACAGCGAGCATCTCCGGCGTTTAATGTGCATGGTTGGTTTCGAAAGAACGCTCGACTGCAGTTCAAGTAAGTAGGGAAATTTACCTTTATTTCAATTCCTGTTGAGAAATCGTTCTACTACTAAAACCGATAACAACGATGGTACTAGGAAACACATTAGTAATGGTGATCCCTCGACTGAAGTTCAAGTAATTAGGAAAATGTACCTTTATTTCAATTCCTGTTCATAAATCTTTTTACTATTAAAGTCGATAACAACGATTATACTATGAAATCGAATTTGTAATAGTGATCGCTTCAATGGTCTATAATTTATTGAGCAAATAAAAACACTTCACCATTACACGCAACTATTTGCCAAAGCCATCAAGCTCATTTACTGAAGTTTTTCCACTGTGGATGAATTTGCTGCTAATGGGAATACAAATGAATTGATGTGAATGATTGCGAAATAAACAAAAAGAATCTTTTGCTGGTGCATTTATATATATGTACACACACACACACACACACACACACACACACACACACACACACACACACACACACACACATATATATATATGAGTAGATAATTGTTGGACTCACCAGCCTCATCCCCATAGGTATCCCCTATGTACCTAACGCATCATAACTGGATGTGCCTAAATGACTTCTGGAAGTAATTACCGTAATCGATTACGGGAAATCAATAACCGTGACTAATGATGGAGAACACGTACACCTAAAGAGTGCCCCCTCCCTTTCATTTCCAAAAGGATAATAATAATAATCATAATAAGGAGAATACGAGAAAGAGGAAGAAGTCTTCTTCACTTCTCTCTCTCTCTCTCTCGCCCTTCTCACTCTCCTCTCTAGTCTTTTCCCTCCCCCCCCTCTCTCTCTCTCTCTCTTGTCTTCTCTTTTTAGTTCTATTCTATTCTCTTCACTTCTCTCTTCTCTCTTCTTCTTGACTTCTCTCTCTCTCTCCCTCTTTCTCCCCCCCCCTCTCTCTCTCTCTCTCTCCCCCCCCCCCCTCTCTCTCTCTCTTATCTTATTTTCTCTCTCTCTCTCTCTCCCTCTTCTGTAACCTACCGTTTACAGTTTATAATATCAAGTCTTACAGTGTCGAGAAATTCCGGAATCCTTTTCTAAAGAATATACCGTGGAAAAAATCAGTTTTTTTTTCTTTTTTTTTAAAGAAAATTATATCATTTCTTGAAACACGAAAACCAATAGCTTGTCAGTTAATAGAATTTCTACAGATAACGCTAAGTACACGATTTCCACATGACGTGATAGCCCAGATGTCGGCAACCTTTGGCACTTTAGAGGGGGGGGGGGGGGCAAAGAAATTTATTAAACAGGAAAATGACATGAGAGAGGAAGAAGAGAGATGGAGAGTGAGGAGTGAATGGGAGAGAGAGAGAGACATAGAGTCTCATTATTATGGTCATATCCTCAACCTTCATCGCAGCAAGATTACAACGGTGTGTCCAAATATTAATATGATGATAACAGATATAATAACAATAATAATGATGGTAACAAATATAATGACAATAATAAGGAAATGATAATGCTCGTGATTTTTTTTTTAAACAAAAGAAAAGTTGTTAAAGTTTTTGATGATAATTATATAATGGGAGGTTACATAATAAACTAAGTACAACGCATATATAAAGCTAATTAGTTCTTCAAGTCATAATCTTGCTATTTGTAAATCCACGTTGCAGCACCAAGGTAAGCTTGTCAAATAAATCTGTGGAAGGGTGATAGTAAATGTTCCATTATCACTTCGTCATTATAATTAATTGTATAAAAGACAGAGGGAATAAAACCATGGCAAAATAATGATCTTGGGGTTTGCAGACTTTTGTTGAGGAATCTAAGTCTTTAAGTGGAAACACAAAGTTGCTGTTTACTATATGCCTCAATTTGTATAAATGGAATGGATACCAGACAAAACAATTCCTAAGTGCCTGGTCCGAGCAACAATGCAATAGCTATCTGTTACTTTCTCTTTATCTACTTTCTTAAAACCCTCCTTTCTACATTTCTTCTCTTTTACTTTCCTAATCTCCCTCTCCCTCTTTCTCTCTTCTCTTCCCTTCTCTCTTTTTCTTTCACTCTCTCCAGAGAGAGAGAGAGACTGGATTAATAGTCAATAGTGGAAGCTACTTTACCTTTAGACGTGCCACACGTTGGGTGACTTCTTTCTATGGGTATAGGTAATCTGTGATCTTGGGCAGTAGGCCAGGATACCCTCCAGCATGTTTTGCTCTAGAGGTGCTGCCATCTGTGACGAGGCTGATAAGTTACATTGGCTGTTATGCCTGATATTGACATAAACGGAATAGAATAATCAATTCATGAGGAAGATTATACTTTTGAAAATTGGTTTAATAAAATGTTCTACATGCAAAAGTATTTAAAAAACAAAAATGTACTTTTCACGTGCTTTGTACATAAAACTCATACTTTTCATATGAAATCACCTTTCTGAACCTTCATCATTGTAAGAAAACTCATTTCCCTCGAAAATGAGTGTTTATCGACATTGCCTTTTAAAAAAGAAACATGTGCAAAAGCTTTTTAAGCATAGTTTTAGAC
>NC_091586.1:18629446-18634446 GCF_042767895.1 Penaeus vannamei
ATTTTATGGAATGAACTTTCATGTTTGCCTTTGACACACAGTACTGCTTTGAATCTGACTATTTCATGTGCGACCTCATTTCTAGGTAAATCAGCGGTGCTCTAATATTGATATAACTATTTTTCTTTTTTTTTTTTTTTAGTAAAAGATCGGATTATATTTATCATTAATAAGGGAACCGCAATAGCCTTAAAACTAACTTGCAATAACCCTGTGTATGACGCTGCTACCTAGTTCCCTGTATCCTAGTTGTGCTCACTCAAAGACAATGGCTGCCGATGATATTCATATTCAACTATTGCAACTACAACTGCTACTAGTATCTAATGCTAATATTCTGCCACTACTGCTCATATTACTACAACTGCTAACTCTACAACATTTACTACTACTACGACAGCGTCTATTACTATTAATCTTATTCTTGTTACTACTACTACCGCTACTACTACTCCCACAACTACTACTACAACTAACAATATTATTTTTCCAATTTTACTACTACAAAAACTATAATGCTGGTAAATTTCTCATTACCTCCTAACTCCATTTCTTTTTAAGCCAACTATCACAAACAACAATCTTCCTTGTAATAAGTACCTCAATTTATAGGTCATTTAGTGATTTATCCTTTTATTTACCTATTCACTCCTCTTATTTTCTTACATACTTTTTATCGCCATTATTCTTTTCCTTGAGAAGAAAATCAGAGTGTGTTATTTCCTGCTGCTCATTAACAGGACATACCACAGGTTATTATTCTTGTGTTATTTATAAAACCACCTTAATGACCCTCACCTATTCTACAGTGGTGGTTTATTATTGTTTATTATTGTTACCGTTATTATCGCTGTGTTGATGTTATTATGATAATCGTTTTGTCATTATTACTATCATTGTTATTACTATTGTTATTATCATATCATCCTTATTTCTTTATTACAATCATGGTCATTCTTATCATTATCATCATTTTCATTACCACTAATGTTATAGTTATCATTGTTATTAGTAAAATCATTCTCATCATCATTATTAACATCATCACCATCATTATTATTTCTACCATTGTTATTATTATTAACAGTAGTAGTTGTTGTCATGTCATTATTATCATTATCATTATTATTATCATAATCATCATAATCAAAATTATGATTATAATGATTATTACTATTATCAGTACTTTACCACTATAACTACTATGATTATTACATCATATCAATACTATTATTATCGATATCATTACTCTCAGCATCACAACTCATTACCATCTTTCACGATTAAGACAAATGAAAAACGAAGAAAAATAACTCATACGCGAAATATATTTTTACTATCTTCATGTTGACAAATGTAGAAAACGTATGAATGAGAATGAACATCTTCACAATACAAGAGATGCATTTAACCGGTTTCGATATGTCTTCATCAGAAATGTATGTATTTCTGAAGAAGATATATTCGAAACCGGCCAAATACATCTCCTGCATTGTTCAGATATTCATAGATAATTTTGAAACCGGCCAAATATATATCTTGTATTGTGAAGATATTCATTCTCATTCATACCTTTCTTACATGGAATACCGGCTCTCGAGGTCAGCCATTACGTTTCTTATGTCAACTTTACACTGAAATCCCTTGGATATATATTACTTGTTTGTACAGTTTCTTTGTTGATACTGAAACCCAAGCGTGAATAAACCTCAAGGCCGTTTTCTATGTCCAGAAGAAAAACGGTGACCATTTCTCGTTTTCTATGAGGTTTCAAGTTCTTTAATCACTCAAATTAGTGTTCTTATCAAACGGTTATTGTAGGTGCTGGTCGGTCGGTCTGGCAAAGGTATTTCTTTTTAATTTGAATAGGGCGAGGAGGTTATAGGTTATATATAATTTGCCGACATATTGAATATATTTCTGTCTTTAATTGCTGAAGGAGGGGGGGAAATTTGAGAAGAAAACGAAGGCTAAGGTTTCTTTTTGACGAGAAACAGAAGCAAGCTATTAGTCTGTATCGGCTTGCTTTGTCTTGCCAAATCCGTCAAAAACACTCCTAACTTCCATATCGCTATCTTATGTAAGCAAATTACCGCAATGTGAGGTGACTCAATGTACATACCATTCAGCACAAAAGTTTTTGAAAAAAAAGTGGAAAAAGTCACACCAGCATTTTAGAGTAACAGCTTAAAGGGATAATATCTACCATTAATATAAAATATAATTCCTTTAAACTGAGAGTTTATAATGAAAATAACAATGGCAAATAACAACGTTTGAACATCCCCGGAGAGACCATAGTACATCTTTAACTAGTTAGTATTCCTCTATTAATCATAACTTGGTAGCTTATAGATTACTTTTTATCATCTATTGGCACAAAGTTGATTATCCAAAGGATTTCTTCGCAGTCAGTTGTTTATGTTGGCCATGTTGGCGGTATGTTCACTATTGTGACGTCATGAAACCGTGGAGGCAGTATGAAAAGCTAGAAAAAAAATCTGACAAAGAAGTTCCGCCAAAAGCAGGAATAAAAAAAAATAAAAAATAAAAATAATAATGAAAAAAAATTGCCTTCACCAATGCACCTTTTGAGATTTTAATAAGGACGTGGGCGCTCTGATTCGCTAATCAAGCGAAAACACATTTCCTTGAACCCTTCTCGGATAATGGAAAGAAAAGACCTTGAAAAGAGAGCACCTCCCCCCTCCCCCCCCTCCCCCCACATGCACACACTTCTCGGTACGCCCTCCCCTCCTCCCCCCTTTTATGAGCCCCACTTGGTATGCCCTCCCTCGTCAACCCCCCCCCTCCCCCCCACTCCCTAGGTATGCCCCGCCCTCTGCCTCAACCGGAAGGAGATCGACATATGAGCCCCGGGCAATCACCCACATACCCTCGCCACATACCTCAGTCATCTTGTCTTAACTATTAGCCTTCTCGCAATCCTCTTCCAATCAGGTATACTCTGATTAGAACATACCTTTCCCCTTCGTCGCCCGGGAGCCAATCTTCGCTCTCGCCTTCACCTGTCGGCCGCATCTCCCGACAGACTGGGAAGGGAATTTCTCGCGCTGGTTGAGTAATGTAACTATTCGCTTCCTTTGTCATCTTTCTTTCTCCTTCTCTTTTCTTATTTTTTGTTTATTGGTATCGTTGTTGTTATTTTTAATTAGTATTATTATGATTAGCAATTATTATTACTACTTTAATCATCATTATCAGTATCATTATTATTATCATTATTGTCAATGTAATCATTATATAATTTTCAGTGCCATTATCATTATCATCAGTATTATTTTCTTATTATCACTGTCATTATCATCATCATTATAATCGCTGCCATAACTATTGTTACTACTTACAATGTCATGCATCTTCTTCCATGTGCAATATGTCAGAGCTAATACATGATTTTATCTTCCCTACGGACTCGAACCATACCACTAATAAAATCAAATTAATTTCCCTGGATAGACTTAGAAACATGTAAGTCGTGGTTCATATTTGGGTCTGTGAAGGGAGAGGATTGCCCGAGTTGCAGGGCCTTCTATGCAAAACATGTTTATTGAACAGAATATGCATCTTGAATTTATCTAAAATAGCTAAGGTGCTGAAGCTGTGAGACTGGTTAACGTGATCAATACTAACACAAAAGTCGCTCAAAACTTCATCAGAAATGCGTTGTCTATATGCGTTTACTATAATGAATTGTATTTGCGTATTTCAGCTGATTTCATTTCATACTGACCGGTAGTGGCTCATTCATGCTTTACCATTCATGCTTTAATGAGCTTTTGCATTTCCTTGTTTGTAGTCTGCGAGTGGATATAGTGAAGACGGAATGATACGACTATCCACATAATGAAGTAAAAAAAAAAAGAAAAGAAAAAAAAGAAAAAAAAAAAAAAAAAAAAAAAAAAAAAAAAAAAAAATATATATATATATATATATATATATATATATATATATATATATATATATATATATATATATATACAAAGCTGCTGTGAACTCATTTCTTGGTCTAACACATATTTTGGTCTAGTATTGTGGTTTCCTTTTTTTGTGTGTTTTGTTTTGTTTAAGGCAAATCATGCACCTCTAGACAAGACTGCGACCCCAGTCTGTTCTACAGTTAAGCTTGTATTATATTATTAAATCATATTGTTATAATTCTATAATTTAATAGATACATTCGCATTTCGAGTAACAAAATACACAACTATGATGTTTTCTTTACTTCTATTTTTGTCAGAATTCAAAGGATTTGTGTCTCTTTTTTTCGTTATAACTTTATCTGGATGTAGGTACGTGGAAACAAGTCTTATACAGGATTAGCGGTTAGGACTACTGCATTCTAAAATATTGTATAGTAATTAAACAAAATTTAGCCTTTAGCCCTCAATCAATATGTGACTAAGTATATATTGAAAACATCTCAAAATTGAGATTCAGGGGTTTGGAAAGGGGTTTAGTGTAGTTGTAACTCTGGCACGTCGCATATCCAGTACCTTTTCGCTCATGCAACTAAACTGACCACTTAGCTAGTTCAGCATTTTTTCACTGCAAATGGCTCCCTAAGAGATAATAATTTCTCTCTGGAGATTGAAGCCCAAATATGACCCAAGACGAGAGTGCTCAAATAATAACCACACCGTAAAGAAGGAACAAAGAAAATTACCACGATCATTAACGCCACACAGAGGGAACAACTCAAATAACAACCTACAACCCCTCGTAAAAAAGGAAAAAAAACTCAAACGACAACCACGACTCAGATAACAACAACTGCAAAAAGGAACACTTCAGACATTAACCACGACGCCAAGCGGAAACTCCTAATACCCGGATGTGACAATCACGGACTTAGCGTATGGAAAGTAAACATCAAGAAATGAAAAAGGCAAAGGAACATTTTCCTTCGGGATGAGGATGAAGGCAAAACACTTCTTACACTTGTTTTCACTGGATCTTCCAATCAACTAGATCCCAGA
>NC_091586.1:18636946-18639446 GCF_042767895.1 Penaeus vannamei
CTCCCTCCTCTCCCCCACCCTACCCACCATCCTGACCAAAAAAGAAAAAAAAATTCCGAATTAAAAACCATTCCGTAAAAGTGGAAAGAAAGAAAGAAATGACGTTTTCCGCCGCCGTGACGTTCCTTATTCCAATTTAACTGAAAAATATCCTGGAATCAGTCGGAATCTGGACTCGGAATTGCGGTAAACTCAGTTTGTCAAAGCCAGGGACAGATTTTAACCAGCATCCCGCCCCCTCCCCCCCCTCTCTCTCTCTCTTATTCTATTCCCTTTTCTACTTCTCTATCTCTGCCTCTATCTACCTATCTGGCAACCCATCTAATTATCTCTATTTCTATGTCTCTCTCTCTCTCTCTCTCTCTCTCTCTCTCTCTCTCTTTCTCTATCTATCTATCTACCAATTTATCTCCCTCTCTCTCATTCATTCACATTCATTCTCTCTATCTGTCTCTTTTACCTTTCCCTATGTATGTGTTCGTGTGCGCGCACGTGTGTTTATATGCGTTTGTGTGTGTGTGTGTGTGTGTGTGTGTGTGTGTGTGTGTGTGTGTGTGTGTGTGTGTGTGTGTGTGTGTGTGTGTGTGTGTGTGTAAATGTGAGTGTGTGTGTGTGTGTGCGTGTAAATGTGAGTGTGTGTGTGTGTGCGTGTGTCTGCGTGCGTGTCGTGATATTATTCATAATGATAAAGGCCATAACAGGGGCAGCAACAATGATACTGACAACCGACAGTAGTACGCCTTCATATCAGAAATGTATTTTGCTACACTTTGAAAAATCGCACAACAGACACTAAACCGAAATATTTCACAATTTTGCAAAGTCATTTTAAATCCATCTATTAGAGTTTACGCTCAGTCATTCCTCAACCGGCTTATAAAACAACCAATTCGAACCTCGTAGTTATCCTGTGGTTCTTGTGTGATGGACTCGATGTGAATAAAAAAGTGAATAAATTGATAATAATAATAATAATAATAATAATAATAATAATAATAATAATAACACTACTAATAATAATGTTAATAATAATAATAATAATAATAATAATAATAATAATAATAATAATGTTATTAACAATAATAATAAGCGTAAAATAATCAACAGAAAACGTATGTGAACATTAACTAAGTGTCATTTCATGTCATCATATTATTCCACTTCTATTCCTCTTAAAATTATTAGATGAAAAAATGTTTTCTGAATCACGAGAAAAAAAACCCCGACCTCCAATATATAATTACGAATGAGAATGAATGAATGAATGATTTAATAACAACGTAATTATTGTAATTGACGTGTTCCGACGACAAGTCTTCACCCGAATAACATTCAATTCTGGTAGACAAATAACTTACAAATTGTTAGCGATCTCAATTTCATTCACATTTTTTCTTTATTTGTAAAATAAGTACTATCCTTCATACATCATGATTTATATAAACATTATTTTTGTTTCTACGTCATTATAACCATTATCATTACCATCACAATCGTTATCATCATAACTTTTATTATCAGTATTATCATTACTATTACCAATACTATTATGATTACCGTTACAATTACTATAGCTATTACCATTTATGTGGCTATTGCTATTACTATAATCATCATCATCACTATCATAGTACAATTACAATTATCATTACCATCATTATTATTATCATCATTAATAATATTATCATCATAATCATCATCACTATTATTATTGCACTACTTTCATTATCATAATCATTATCATCGTTTCCATCAATATCATCATTTATTATCATTATTATTGTTATCATTGTTATTGTTGCCATTATTATCATCATTACTTTTATCACTGTTATCATTATCATTATCTTTATCATTAATGTCATTATTATTTGTATTATCATCATTACATTATTTTTATTACGACAATTATCATTATCATTCCATTGTTATCATTATCAATATCATTATTACTATCATTACCATTTTTATCATCATTATCGTTATTACTACTAATCTACTATTCCACTTACTATTACTTTTAATATCATTATTACAATACCGTTGTTATAATCAACATCACTGTTACTCTCACAATTCTTAATATCCTTTCGTTATCAAAGCCGCCGTCAATATAATGATCATCACCATTATCAAGCATCATTAGAGGCAATGAGAAGTATACCCTAAAACGCAATTCATTAAAAATGTCATTTAACATCATAAAACATCACGCAACAATGGTGTCTAAAAAATGCAAACACAGCCTATTCTTTTCGTAATTAAAAAAAATAATAATAAGCCATAGAAACATGCAGAATGATAACGATGATGACAAGGATTAAAGTGATGATGACAAGAATGATAGTAATAGTGTTAATGATGGTAATTATCATAGCATGAGAAAGTTCGAAATAGTAGCATTAATTAATAAGAATTATAATAAGAGTAACGGTAAATGAGAATTAATTATATGAAAAATTGATCCAAAGATAATGATAATGCATATCAGGAGCTTTTT
>NC_091586.1:18646946-18649446 GCF_042767895.1 Penaeus vannamei
AAATGTATGTGCCATTGTATTTGCTTTGTGTTTGTTTGTTTAAGAGTTTCTTATCCATGTTGCCATCTTTTTATCATGTTGGCGTATGGTTTCGCCGTCTGTGTTACTTGCTGATTAGAGACACAGGCTTATAAATAACCTTGTGACTACAGTAATAAAGCTGAAAATCCTTGAATGTAGAAAATGGATAAATAGAATATATAGACATAGATATATTAAAATGTATACATATGCATACATACACATGCACACACACACATAAACACACACACACATATACACACATACAGATATATGTACATGTGTGTGTGTGTGTATGTATGTGTGTATATATATATATATATATATATATATATGTGTGTGTGTGTGTGTGTGTGTGTGTGTGTGTGTGTGTGTGTGTGTGTGTGTGTGTGTGTGTGTGTGAGAGTGTGTGTATGTATGTATATATATATATATATATATATATATATATATATATATATATATATATATATATATACATATATATATACACATGTATTTACATACACACACACACACACATACACATATATATGAGTGTGTGTGTTTGTGTGTATGTGCGCGCACACAAACACACACACACACATATATATAAACATACATACATACATACATATATATATATATATATATATATATATATAGATAGATAGATAGATAGATAGATAGATAGATAGATAGATAGATATATCAGAAACGTGTACTTACCTAAAGACTGAGGGCGCGAATACGCCGCCGAGCACTCCTGCGAGGGTCTGTCTCCGCTCCTTCTTCTCGGAGACCTCGACTTGCGTCTCGCCCTCCTCTTCGAGTCTTCAGGAGAGCAAGCAGTCAGATCCGGTTTCTTGGTGTAAGAGTTCGCAAGAATTTCTCCCCTCTCCTTTCCCCCTTCCCTTTGCCTACTTTCACTCCTTCCCTCTTTCTTCGCGCGTTCACTCCTACTTTTACTTCTCCCTCTTATATTCTCTGGCCTTTCCTTTTCCTTTCTCCTCGCCCTGGCTCTGTGCTCCCTCTCGTCCCTCTCCGCCTCCTCCTCCCTTCCCCTCCATTTCAAGAAGTTCCCCTTCTTCTTCACCTCCGAGCCGGCTTTAGCGCCCGAGGAGGAGGGCGTGGTGCCAGGATACCGCGTCCTGGAGTGTGACCTTTCAGTTCTTTGGTTCGTCTTCTCCTTCGGGACGAGGAGGCTGTTGCTCTTGGCCCGCGCGTTGGCCTGGGGAAGGCGCGGTTCGGACCGACAGCGCGGCACCGACGAGCACAGCCAGGACGTGATGCGCTGGTGCTCGCTCCTCCCCTGGCCGTCCCTGAGCCAGTCCCTGTACGTCATGAGGGAGCAGCGCTGGTTTGGCGCCCTCCCCGTCAGGGGGTCAGCCTCTAGTCCTTTGAGCCAGTCTTTGTCCACTCCTAGAGACAACCGCTGGTTGGGTCTGCGTTCGTCGGACGACTCGATCTCGCTCTCGGGCTCGCACTCTTCCTCGTCGTCGTCGTCCTCATCATCAAGCTCCGAGTCTGGCCTCTGCTGCGGATGAGAGACAGACGGCTGACACAGAAGGCTCTGGGGCCTCACGAGCGCGCGTTCGCTTACGCCCGAAGCCGGTATGCGAACGCCTTCGGGGAGACTGGCAAGCCTGGAGCTCCTCCGCCTTCTGCAGTCCAGCAGATCTTGATCTATTTCTTCTTGAGACAGCGGGGCATCGATGGTAACCTTCGAGTTTTTCCTGTAGATGACTGGGGTCGTGGGGTAGTCACTCTCGAGATTCAAGTGTCCTATGGCACTCCCAGGGGTGTGCATGCCCCCTGTCCCACCAGGATAAGAGGTTCCTCCATGTGCCCCTTCTTCATCATCATCTTTTCGTAACCCTACTCCTATCCTTTTTCCTTCCAATCTACTTCCCCTTCTCCTTCTTCCACCGTCTCCCGCGCCTTCCAAAGAGCTCTGGCTCCCCAGGACGCCCCCGACAGCACCGATCATTTCAGAGTTCCTCAGAATGCTCGCGCGGGATCCCAAGGACGTCGTCTCGCCGTCGTCAGTGGACTGCGACACCCTGTCAATCCTATAGATCCTCCGGAAATGCTGATGGTGCAAAGCCTTCTCCAGGATCCTCTGTTCTTCCCGCTCTCTCTCGCGCCGAGTCTCCTCCTCGCGCTCCTGGAGCCGCTGGAGGGCCACGCGCCTCCGCTTCTGCCGGTGGAGCTTGTACCGCAATTCCTCCATCTCCATCTCCTTGACGCAGGACGGCTGGAGGCATTTGCAGGGGCATCGTAAGCACAGCAGGAACTCCATGTCACTCGACCCACGAGAGTCCGCCTAGCCTCATCTGGTCACGCGACTCGGGCAGGAGTGAGTAGGAGCTCTCGCTGTCATTGGAGTGCGCAAAGATGCAAGCATTTTGCCGAAAGGGAACTCGCTTCGAAGCTTTGACGCACGAAGCGAGGGCCGCCTTTGGCAATGGTCGTCAAGGATCAGCAAAATCTTGTATGT